>NC_090222.1:41005000-41060000 GCF_024489055.1 Chanodichthys erythropterus | reverse complement strand
CAGATTCTTCAGTTTTCCAGCATCTTCTGCACATTTGAACCCTTTCCAGCAGTGACTGAATGATTTTGAGATTCATCTTTTCACACTGAGGACAACTGAGGGACTCAAACTCAGCTATTAAAAGAGGTTCAAACATTCACTGATGCTCCTGAAGGAAACACGATGCATTAAGAGTTGGGGGGTGACTTTTGAATTCAAATATCAAGGTAAATTGTACTTAATTCGTCTTCCAGGAAACATGCAAGTATCTTCCGAAGGGCAGTACTAAATGAAAAAAAAGGAATTCAAGCGAAATAAAAAAAAATTGGACATCTTCTTCCTGTTCAAACGTTTACACCCAAAAAATAATGATTAGTTCGTCCAAAAATCATCATTTTGTTTCAACGCTGTGTGACACAGTTAGGGTTAGAAGATAACACAAAAGAAGATATTTTGAGAAATGTGTTTTCTGTCCATATAATAAAAGTCAGTGGGGTTCAGTGTTGTTTGGATCCCAATTTCTTCAAAATAACTTCTTTTGTGTTCCTCTGAAGAAAGAAAGTCACACGAGTTTGGAACAACATGAGAGAAAGAGCAAATGATGTCAGAATGATGATTTGGGGGTGAATTAACCGGTCTAGAAGTCGCCTCTGTTGGTCTTGTAGAGAAACTCTGGGCGTGTTGTGCAGCTTGAGTTTGGCGTCACGGATCCTCACGTGTGTTTAGTGTCAGACTGTCGTTTACGTGAGAGTGAAGCAGCGCAGGATGTCAGTGGTGTGATTGTGTGATCTCTCAGATGTCTTTGCATGGTGCCCGTGTGTCACGCCGTGTCCCGCGGAGCAAGAACGAGCATGTAGATGAGATCCGGTCTCACATCTCTGTGTGTTTTGCTCCAAGTCTTCAAGCCATGCTTTATAGCATTATATAGCAGCGTTCGCCTTTAATCTGCCCGGTAATATTTCTAAACCTTCGACATGTATTTTATGAATTCCATAATAATCTTTTTCACGATCTCGCGCTGAACTCGAGAACCGCGGTCCCGGAGACCCAGATGTGCTTGGAAGCGTTCCCGCCTCTGCGCTCGCGTCTTTATCTCCCTTTACTCCTTTCCTGAGCGCTTGAACCTCAAAGCGTTCTTCAAACTGTAACGTTTAATTACCTTGAAATGACATTTAAATAATTCCCAGGCCCATCTGCATCTCTGGCTCTCACAGTCGGCTTGAAGATGGGCCCTCGACTTCGCTCCGCTACATCTGCTTTCCATTCGATTGTTTACCAGTGAATTAAAAAGAAATTCCAATTTACTTAGAAAATGGGAGTTCTGTACTTGTTAAACTCCCGTAGACGCAGACCAATATGTTTCTGTTTAATGAGCCTGAGGTTGGAACACACTAATAAATTAAAGGCAATTAAAGGCGTTGGATTTATCACAAAAGGATCCCGGCCGCGCGGCTTTGAACCGCCTCTTTTATGGACATACAGTGATTTTACGCAGTGTTAACCCTTCGCTGTACGGCGAGCCGCTCTCGCTCGTTTTCTAGCCGTCTGTTCTGACGTTACGAATGATGAAGGGATGCAGTGATGGTCGTGCGTTCATATTAATAAGCGGTTCAGTACGTGACGCAGCACTTCAGCATTTCAATCGGTATCAGTCAGAAGCTTTTTCCACCATGGAATAAAAAAAGGCAACTGCGACTTTATCTCACAATTCTGACTTTTCTCTTAGAACTGCAAGTTTATATCTCAGGATTTGAAGAGAAAATTTGCAATTACCTTATTTTTTATTTATTATGTGGCAGAAACAAACTACTATACTCATGACCTTATTATTCTGCAAGTTTAATTTCCCCAGTGGCGTTCAGATCTTGAAAACACATGTTGCATAATTTGTAATTTTTTAATTAGGTGAGAAATCACATGTGTATCTGTGACTCTAGACAGAGGGGAGGCTCACGGCCAATCAGAAACGCTCTGTACCTGTCAGTCATTTTGCAGTAGGATTTGTTTGGTCTAATTCGTCTAGGGTGCGTCTCAATCAGCTCTCTAGCTCAATAGTCAGTGCACTAGTCAGGGAGTCGGACATTTTAATAATTGCAGCAATCCTACTTAGTGCACTGAAATGTTTGCTCCCACAATGCACCGTGAAAACCAGGGAGCATCGATGCTCACTATGTTCTCTTAATGGAAGGTCAGAAGCGCGACATAATTTGCGCGAGCCAACTGAATACACATCATGATAGATGTTTTAAAAAACAAACTATTATTTAATTATATGTCAGTAGGGGTGTGACGAGACGAGATTTTTACACAGTATTTTTAAGAAATATTCAATGACGAATACATGACTGGAGAAATAGTAGTCTGATGTTTTAACTAACCATCTTGTACTGACTCATTTCAGTTCTACTTTCTGAGTATGAATTATCATATGCAGTAAAACACAACAACACTCGAGTACTGTAAAAGGTTTATCCACAAACTCAACTGACTGACTTCTGTATGATTTCAGTCTCTTCATGATTTATGAGCTTCATGATCTTTTGACCTCCTAACTGAACTCCTTTCCACAAACTGATCATAGAAACAAAAACAGTATAAATAATTTTCTCTTGGTGCGAACAAAAAGTGCAATCATAATCAGAGTACTCTCTCGATATTCAAAGTGCAAATAGAGACCAAACTTTCTTCAAGCATGATACAGAGCTGAGAGATGGTTACAAGTACACAGAGATCGCTTTCATATTAGGAGATATTTGCATTCATCGGAGAGCCGCTTTCAAAATGGAATTGCGCTTGAATGCGTACTCGCGTTTTACTTTCGCTTTCGGACATACTCCGTGAATAAGGAGCTGCGGTGCTGAGCGCGCATTCTACAAGATAAGACATTTGTCGGACGCTTTTTGGCTCTTTTGTGCATCAAATCGTCCGCCACGGTCTCGTCAGTCATCTCGTCACCTACTCTCATCACGTGACCGGTGAACTCTGATTGCGCTGTACGACTCGTGTTGGATGAGCTGGATTGAATTGAAGCGGCCGCTATCCTACTGAATTAAATGATTTTAATTTCTATAAAAAGCAAAACCACAGTGGAGGCGTAATGTAAACGTATCGATGGCATATTCTATCCTAATTTCAGAGCAACACTCCGTCATGGCAATATCGCGAGACAGCGTTTCACCTCGATGAGAAATCCCACTTCACTACTTCATTAGATAGGCGGTCTAGCTGAGATTTATAATTAATTTACAGCTAAAATGTGGCAGGAATATGTCACAAGAAATGTATTTATCATAATGTACTTTAAATAGCAAATCAGTTCTGCAGTTGTTCATAAATTCCAGTAGTGACGTTGTACAATGAGGACGTTGCCTGTTCCAGTGAGCCAGGGTCCTTACCAGTGCCCTAATTAGTGTACATGATATATTGATTTATGACTAGAGAGCTGATTGAGACGCACCTCTAACATTGTTGAAATGGTGTACAGCACCTTTAACTTTATCAGTCTGATCAAATTCACAGCTGATTTCACTTCCAGTCACATTGCATTGTGGGATGCAGTTTCACGCGTGCTCTGTGGCAGGCATACTGAAAATGCGTACTAGCGGCGTGTTTACTGTAGTGTGCCACGGTCCCGTCAGACATCTGGCAGCAGGAGTTGGGTGGCGTGTGGATTAGGGCTCTTTTACAGGCGAGCGCAGGGCCCTTCAGCTGCAGGTGTCTCTCTCTCTGTCTCCGACTCTCTGTTTTCATCCCCTGGGAACCGAGAGGCGAGTCGAGCTTTATGATGATAGAAAAAGAGCGCAGCGGAGCGGGGGCGCATGTGTTCTCCTCAGGCGCTCATGCAGCTGTGAGAGTTTGATTTATGTCTTTCTCAGAACTCTGGGATTTCAAAATGCTACATTTAATCAAACGCAGGGGTCGATCGCAGCGAATGCAGAAGATGTTCGGTGTGGAGAACAAAGACGCCTTTAATGTTCATTTCAACAGATCGACTATTAGATTGTGAACGCCACGAGGCATTCGTATGCATTGACTGCAGGAATGCCGCAGCGTTTCTCCGCGCATCTTCTGCAGACAGACAGTTTCATTAAGAGCGGATCGACGGATGAAGCATGCGCTCGAGCGTCAGAGCCGCAGCTGGCCCGCGCTGCTCTGTGTTTGAGGCAGTAGAATAATGACGGCAGGTGGATCGGGTCTGACGCGGCTTTGATCGGCCCTCCGACACCCCGGCCTGAAACCCGATCTCCGGCTGGACGGCTGTGTGGGGCTCCGGTGTGAGTCCGTTAGCTCTGATCTCTATTAACAGCTCCCACAGTCTCATAGAAACACGCTGACGCTGGTTCTGTTCTCCTGAAGCCTGCTGAAAAAACTATCATGTGTGTCATTTGACTGTTGTGAAGTGTATATTTCAGTAAAATCCCATATTCTCAAAACTAGTAGTGAGACTCATAAACCAGGCCTGTGATGTTGCTTATGTAGTAACGCAGTGCGTTTAGTCATGTTTGGAAGCTCTTCTCTCCCTCATGCGGGACCACCGTCATTCTGAACGTGTTTAGATCTTGCCGTTGTGTTTTTTGGCTTTCTCCTCCACCTTTGCCTGCTTTAATCCGCTTGTCGAGTTCATTGAGGTGGAACTGATGTCAGCTGACGTGTGGATCTCCGGCCTGCAGACACACGTCACGCTGTAGAAGCTCTGCGCTGCATTTGGGTGGCATTTGTGCTTTTCTTTCTTCAACAGATCGTTACAGAGCGCCACATCCAAACTCGCATGATTCTCGTAAAACCAAAGAGCCGTTGCATCATTTGGGTTTTTGGCCGTGCAGATGCAGCAAGTGGCAGGAATTCATTCTCTCTGTGTTCCAGCATGTGTGTGAGATTTGCTCGTCTATTAGTGGAGGCCATTGGAAAAAAACATTTTGTTTGATGTGATGTTTAAGAGACGAATGGGAGAGAGGAATCAGACGCATCAGGAAACGTTTGTGAAACGCTGAGGAGTCCAAACGTGGCTCATTAGCTGAATTAGTGGAGTGTGAATGTGTTGGACGGACTAGAGATGTTCTGACAGCACAACTCACATGACAAAAAGGAATTTAAAACCACAGAAAAAAGTTCAGAACAACAAATGTAACAGGATTCAAAACAGTTATATCGATAGTAAATAATGATTATATACAGAAATCATGTAACATGTTTACTTTAATGCACTGAATTATTCAGCATCATTTACTCTCATGTGTGGAGAGGGATTGGGGTGTGGAAGTTTCTCTCTATCTCAGAGCTGGCAAGCTCACAGCTGGAAAATTGTGATCTTTCCTGTCAGCTACTGGGTGTAATATAATTCCCAGGATACAGGATTCATTTCCCACAAAGGTGCAGTGACTCTGAAACATTGAGTGTCCAGTGGAAGTTTCTCAGGAGTGACTGACCGACCGCTGCTCTTTACACTGACCTGATGCAGTGACACAACCAACCAGCTGTCCGTCTGCCCGTCTGCCTGCCATTCTTTCTGTTTGTCTGCCATTTTGTCTGTCTGTCGTTTTGTCTGTCTGTCGTTTTGTTTGTTGTTCTGTCTGTCTGTCTGTCGTTTTGTCTGTCTGTCTGTCTGTCGTTTTGTCTGTCTGTCGTTTTGTTTGTTGTTCTGTCTGTCTGTCTGTCGTTTGTTCTGTCTGTCTGTCTGTCGTTTTGTCTGTCTGTCGTTTTTGTCTGTCTGTCTGTCGTTTTGTCTGTCTGCCTGTGTCGTTTTGTCTGTCTGTCTGTTGTTTTGTTTGTTGTGTTGTCTGTCTGTCTGTCGTTTTTGTCTGTCTGTCTGTCGTTTTGTCTGTCTGTTGTTTTGTTTGTTGTTCTGTCTGTCTGTCTGTCTGTCTGTCGTTTGGTCTGTCTGTCGTTTTGTCTGTCTGTTGTTTTGTTTGTTGTTCTGTCTGTCTGTCTGTCTGTCGTTTTTGTCTGTCTGTCTGTCGTTTTGTCTGTCTGTCGTTTTGTTTGTTGTTCTGTCTGTCTGTCTCTGTTGTTTTGTCTGTCTGTCTGTTGTTTTGTCTGTCTGTCGTTTTTGTCTGTCTGTCGTTTTGTCTGTCTGTCTGTCGTTTTGTCTGTCTGTCTGTCGTTTTGTCTGTCTGTCTGTCGTTTTGTTTGTTGTTCTGTCTGTCTGTCGTTTTTGTCTGTCTGTCTGTCGTTTTGTCTGTTTGTCTGTTGTTTTGTCTGTCTGTCGTTTTGTCTGTCTGTCTGCCTGTGTCGTTTTGTCTGTTTGTCTGTTGTTTTGTCTGTCTGTCTGTCGTTTTGTCTGTCTGTCTGTCGTTTTGTTTGTTGTTCTGTCTGTCTGTCTTTTTGTCTGTCTGTCTGTCGTTTTGTTTGTTGTTCTGTCTGTCTGTTGTTTTGTCTGTCTGTCTGTCGTTTTGTCTGTCTGTCGTTTTGTTTGTTGTTCTGTCTGTCTGTCTGTCGTTTTGTTTGTTGTTCTGTCTGTCTGTTGTTTTGTCTGTCTGTCTGTCGTTTTGTCTGTCTGTCGTTTTGTTTGTTGTTCTGTCTGTCTGTCTGTCGTTTTGTCTGTCTGTCGTTTTGTCTGTCTGCCTGTGTCGTTTTGTCTGTCTGTCTGTTGTTTTGTATGTCTGTCTGTTGTTTTCTCGGTCTGTCTGCCTGTGTTGTTAGTCTGTCTATCTGACTTGTCTGTAAGTTGAGATCAGGCTTTTGCAAAGTTCAGAACTGAAGAATTTCAGTTCATGAGTGTGAACTTATATTGAAGTAGCACAACACACAAGGTTGAACTGGAATGACAAGAAGAGGATTTTACTGAACTGTAATTTGAAGAAATTCAACACGGGTGATGGATTCTGGGAGTTTTCTTTCATAATTGATTAAATATGATGAAAAATTTCAACTTAATACGAATATATACATCTGTCTTTAAACATTAACATTAAACATTAAACATTAAAGGCTTTTTAAACTTTTTCAGACAAGACTTTTGTCCGACTAGTTTCCAACTGTTTCTAGTTTAAAATTACAGCTGTGAATGTCTTTGAATTTATTTATTTATTCTTCATTCAAATTGCAACTCTGCATCTGGTTTACTAAATCAAATTCAGGAACTGAATTTATTGTAATGATTCTTGATTCAGTTCTGATGGTTGAGATGTTTGTTTGTGTGTTCGTCTGATCTCAAACATCACTCAGATTTTTATGTGACATTTGGCAGCATGTGTCAGAGCCGTGAAATGATTGATCATGGATTATATTCCTCAGGCTTCGTTCATATTTTTCCCAGTGTTTTCCTGCAGTGGTTCTTCTTCTTCGGCTCGTCTGGTTTATTAGCAGCGCTGTAGTTTGTGATTCTAGCTAACTGATAACTGCGGGTCACATGGGCTCACGGACTTCAGCAGGTAGTTTTCTGTGCTGCTGGCGGAACGAATTGGAGTCTCCGTGGTCGAGTGAAGATATCAAAACACAAGGCCATGTGGGAGGGTTGAGAACCGACCCTTTCCCATGATCCCTCAGACGCGCTCCTGATCAGTGAAGGTGAGCCGACGCGGGTTCATTCCCAGCACTGCGGTCTGGAGGTGGGCAAGTCTCTGACAGAAAGAAGGCATTAGCGCTGCAGCGGTGGGTTAATCTGTAATTAATTAAGCTAATTACAGGCCTGTCGTTAGGGCTCACAGTTCTGCTGGAGTGACAGTGTGTAATTAATGAAATCAGCCAGTAGGAACACTGAGATGGAATGTGATTCTTGCACAGCGGAATTTTCTGAAGGGAAGTTTTAGACACAAAGATTTGACAGGATGTTCCCTTCAGGACCGCTGACCCCGTGACCTCCGCACCAGAGAGACTAGAAACATGACTGTGTGTGTGTGCTGTGTAGATTTAGCAGGCAGCTGTGTTTTGGATTCTTTGGATGCGTTTTTATGTTGATCCATTATATCAGTGTTTTTGAATCCTGGTGACTCACCGCTCTGCACATTTTCTGTGTATCTCTTATCTGACACACTTAGTTCAGTTCATGAATCTCTCACCTAATGAGCTGATGATCTGAATCAGATGTGTTAAATAAGGGAGGCATACAAAATGCTTGTTCAGGCTGCATCTGCGCTGTGCAGACCGATCGGCGTTTGACGTCAAAGTACCGCGAGAGCGATTTACAAGCATAAGGAGTCGTAAGCTCTCCAGTCGCTCTCACGGTACTTTGACGTCAAACGCCGATCGGTCTGCACAGCGCAGATGCAGCTTGAATAAGCCGATCATGTGCAGAGTGTTGAGTGCCCAGGACCAGGATTGAAAACCCCTGCATTATATTACCCAGATCCAACCACACCCACTACATCTAAACCACACCCACTTTCTTCTGACCACACCCACTACATGCAAACCACACCCACTATATACAAACCACAGAAAGTTTAAAGGTTTGTGTCAAAGTTCAGCAATAAAACAGCAGAAGGTAATGGACAGTCCTCATGATAAAAAATGTGTGTGTGTGTGTGTGTGTGTGTGTTCTCTCATTGAGTTCCTCAGGGTTGTTGAGAGTCCTTCAGGTTGTCCCGTGTCATGAGCTCAGGGACTGTGTGTGTGTGTGTGTGTGTGTGTGTGTGTGTGTGTGTGTAGTCCTGTTTCTATGATGTGACTCTTAATGCTGTAGTCAAACGGTGTGTGTTTTGAGTTCTTGTGTAATGAGTGTGTGTGAGCGGTTTGTGAGTTCTTATGAGTAATTATGGGTTCTGTTTGAAGCGGCCTGTAAAACAGCAGCTCTCTGGAGCTCCACACAGAGAGAGAGAGAGTGTGTGTGTGTGTGTTTGCAGTAAGAGCTCCAGCACTGGCTGGTATATTCAGTAGGAACTGCGTCTCATTTCAGTCAGGAGAGAGACAGACAGGCGGAGAGAGACAGACAGGCGAGAGAGACAGACAGGCGAGGTGAGGTGTTGGCTGCGAGCGGTCGGACGGTTGGTTGGTTGGCTGGTAAACGGTAGTTGTGGGTGGTCCGCAGTGCCACTCTCTCCTGCTCATTTTTAAAGTCGTTTGTTTGACACATTCTGGCCTTAATTTGCACTGTTATTTCCTGCTGCACTTACAGCTGTGAGGACTCCCATCATGCTCTGCTCTGCAGCCTCCGTGACCCTCTCGTTTCATCGTGACATCACTGCCCCCCTGTGGCCGTTTCCGGTGTCCTGCCGGACACGGCCTGCGTGAGTCTTGTCACATGTTTGTGACAGTGAGAGGCTTCCTCTGATGACATTGGTCTGTTTTGTGGGCGTCTCAGAAGCACAGATCTCACTAGCATGGAAACATGCGCTGCGGGCGGGTCTTGTGTTCTCCGGCTCTAATGGGCTCAGCGTAAACGCTCTCGCGGCTGCCCGCTCTCTAAATAAATAATTCCAAAAGCCCATCGAACAGAGACGTCAAACACATGGAGGGTCGTTCTCTACTCAAATAAACCAACACAGTCTCACTCTGAATGTCTCTCTCTCTCCATATGTGCCTCTCTGTCTGTCTCTCTCTCTCTGTATTCCTGCTGCTGGCTGTGATGGATCAGTTTTTGACTTGTGAAGTCTGTTGTGTGAGCGAAGAACACAAGCCCCGCCCATGGTTCGAGTCCTGCCCCTCGTAAGGAGTCATGTGGTGCTGCGGTGTGATTTACTGCGCTCTCTCAGCTGGCGTGTTTGTGTCCTGCAGTAAATCTGTGTTCCTGAATCTGCGGCTCTCATCTACACATCGTCTCTATAGGAAAGCGTAAATAATCTCTCCTGCGTAACGCTTGTAATTGAGGCTGTATTTCACTCTTGGACAGAAACATCTCCTCTCAGTTTTAAACCCCATTAAAATTGAAACTGATTTAATGTGTCTGTGGAGTAACTCAACACTCATGAACCTGTCTGTCTGTAGACCCGTCTGTCTGTCTGCATGTTTGTCTGTCTGTCTGCATGTTTGTCTGTCTGTCTGTCTGTCTGCATGTTTGTCTGTCTGTCTGTCTGTATGTTTGTCTGTCTGTCTGCATGTTTGTCTGTCTGCATGTTTGTCTGTCTGTCTGCATGTTTGTCTGTCTGCATGTTTGTCTGTCTGCATGTTTGTCTGTCTGCATGTTTGTCTGTCTGCATGTTTGTCTGTCTGCATGTTTGTCTGTCTGTCTGTCTGCATGTTTGTCTGTCTGTCTGTCTGTCTGTATGTTTGTCTGTCTGTCTGCATGTTTGTCTGTCTGCATGTTTGTCTGTCTGCATGTTTGTCTGTCTGTCTGCATGTTTGTCTGTCTGTCTGTCTGCATGTTTGTCTGTCTGTCTGTCTGTCTGTATGTTTGTCTGTCTGTCTGCATGTTTGTCTGTCTGCATGTTTGTCTGTCTGTCTGTCTGTCTGTCTGTCTGTCTGCATGTTTGTCTGTCTGTCTGTCTGTCTTTATGTTTGTCTGTCTGTCTGTATGTTTGTCTGTCTGTCTGTCTGTCTGCATGTTTGTCTGTCTGCATGTTTGTCTGTCTGCATGTTTGTCTGTCTGTCTGCATGTTTGTCTGTCTGTCTGCATGTTTGTCTGTCTGTCTGCATGTTCGTCTGTCTGTCTATCTGTCTGTCTGCATGTTTGTCTGTCTGTCTGTCTGCATGTTTGTCTGTCTGCATGTTTGTCTGTCTGTCTGTCTGCATGTCTGTCTGTCTGCATGTCTGTCTGTCTGCATGTTTGTTTGTCTGTCTGTCTGTCTCTGTCTGCATGTTTGTCTGTCTGTCTGTCTGTCTTTATGTTTGTCTGTCTGTCTGTATGTTTGTCTGTCTGTCTGTATGTTTGTCTGTCTGTGCATGTTTGTCTGTCTGTCTGCATGTCTGTCTGTCTGTCTGCATGTTTGTCTGTCTGTCTGTATGTTTGTCTGTCTGTCTGTCTGTCTGCATGTTTGTCTGTCTGTCTGTCTGCATGTTTGTCTGTCTGTATGTTTGTTTGTCTGTCTGTCTGTCTGTATGTTTGTCTGTCTGTCTGTCTGTCTGTCTGTATGTTTGTCTGTCTGTATGTTTGTCTGTCTGTATGTTTGTCTGTCTGTCTGCATGTCTGTCTGTCTGTCTGTCTGTCTGTCTGTATGTTTGTCTGTCTGTCTGCATGTCTGTCTGTATGTTTGTCTGTCTGTCTGTTTGTCTGTCTGTCTGTCTGTCTGCATGTTTGTCTGTCTGTCTGCATGTTTGTCTGTCTGTATGTTTGTCTGTCTGTCTGCATGTTTGTCTGTCTGTCTGTATGTTTGTCTGTCTGCATGTTTGTCTGTCTGCATGTTTGTCTGTCTGTCTGCATGTTCGTCTGTCTGTCTATCTGTCTGTCTGCATGTTTGTCTGTCTGTCTGTCTGTATGTCTGTCTGTCTGTCTGCATGTTCGTCTGTCTGTCTGTCTGTCTGCATGTTTGTCTGTCTGTCTGTCTGCATGTTTGTCTGTCTGTCTATCTGTCTGTCTTCATGTGTGTGTGTGTGTGTGTGTGTGTGTGTCTGTAGACCCGTCTGTGGTGCAGAGTTTGAATCCTCACAGATGTCGTCCTGCTTTTGTTCTCCTGTATGTTCATTTTCTCTCTCTCTGTTTCTCTCTGACGTGTTTTTCTCTCTCTGCGCTCACTGTCACTCATGTTCAGAGCTGTCGTCGAGGTTAATATCTCAGCAGTGCTGAAGAGCTTCACTTAAGTCGCATGAAATGCTGTCGCTGGCGCAGCTCCCGCGTTTGAAACAGAATGAGTCACCCAATGCAGTTGCGCATGTTTCCGCTCGCAGCAGCTGGACTGAATAAGAGCTGCGGTTCAGATGGTGTCCTGCTGCATGTAGGTCCGCTGGAGTTTCATGCGCTCCATGCTGAAGTTTATTTGCACAGGATCCCACTTACCGTTTGGAGGAAGCGAATGTCGTGCAGCGGCAGGAGGGATTCAGATTTCACAAGTCCAAGATAAACATGCACCTGATCTCCAGTATGTTTAATGCCCCGCTGCATTACTGTGCTCTCTCTGTGATTTTATGACTTTTTATAACTACAGTTCCAGTCATCGGATCTGATTGGCTATTTAGTCCAACGCTTTCCACTGTTTGTGATGTTGCAGAACGGCTGCGTGTGAGTTTGGCTGCTTCGGCTCTGTTAGATGGTTGGATGATCGCTGTTGCATGTTTCTGCAGTGTTGCGGTTCCTGCACGGCTTGTTGGTGGAAAAGGAAGGCGTGTTTCTGAGGTGCGGCGTGATGATGGTCACTTGACACACTGTGTTTTCAGGAGTTCAGACACATGCGCAGGTGCTCTCTCTGGTCTGAAACCATAATTTACTTACTCCACCAATCACGGCGCGGCGTGAGGCTGTGAGAGGTCTGTGATTGGCTGGTCTCTGTGTTGTCATAACATGAACATGAAAGGCTGTGTGTCATTCTCTCAGTATGAATGTTCTGTCACCCTGTATTTGTTGAGGGTCCTAAAACCTTTTGATGGAAAGACTCTAGCCGAAATGACTGAAATGTAGTTCAGCCAAAAATTATAATTCTGTCATGTCGTTCCAAACCTGTATAACTGTCTCTTTTGATATTTTGAAGAACCAAACATTGAACCTCATTGACTTTCATTATATGGACAAAAAACACTGAGACATTTTGCAAAATATCTTCTTTTGTGTTCCACAGAAGAAAGAAAGAAAGTCATACAGGTTTGAAAGACATGATGACAGAATGATGATTTTTGGCTGAAATCTCATGGTTTATGCTGTGAACAGGCCTTCAACTCTAAAGCCTCAGTGTGTGTGTGTGTGAAGCAGTTGCAGGTGTGTGACATTGACTTTAGACCGCATGAATCTCCTCCGCTGCTTGTTTACAGTCGCAGGGCCGGTGCAGACGACTCCTGAAATTACAGGCATTACTCTGACAGGCCAACGTCCTCGCTGCCTTCTCTCTCCGCACATCAAAGCGCTCGGCCCCCGTACGGCTGCGTCTTCAATGGCCGCGGGAGGCTTTGAAGTGCCGTCCGTGTTTATGATAGCGGAGCTGGAGCGCTGGGCCCGAGCCATGATGGGAAGAGAGTCCCGGGTCCGCAGGTGGCCTGGACGCTCTGTTTGTGTGTGTTTCTGTGCGTTATCTCACACACGGCCTCTTAAAAGCCATAAAGTTCTTTTAATAGAGCTCTTAAAGGATGAGAAGGACTGCTGAACGCAGCGGATGTTGAACATGAGCCTTTAATACAGTCACAAACACAACACAGTTAATCATTTGTGATGCTGGAAGCTGATTGGCCCTCAAACATGCGCGATGGCCTGCGGCCTGACACACAAGATCCCGGACGCTTCCAAAGCCCTTCTGGAAGTAGTGGGAGCTCATCAGCGGGACGGCCTGCGCTCTTATCGGGTGATTGAGGCGTTCTGATTTACGCCAGAGAATTCCCAGTAAATCCCGCAGGCATGGGAGCCATTACATGTGCGCGGTCGTGACGGATGACCTCAGCGCTGAACTGTGGGTAAAGATGATTGTTTAAGAACCAGAGAGGCTGAAGTTTCATGGACTTTTATTGAAGGAAAATGTTATTTTTGGCTTCATATCAGATGCTTTGTGCTCTTGTATGAAGTGATGTGTGTGAGTGTGTGATGCAGTAACACACACACGTCAGGTTGAGCTAATCGATGTTCTTCTCAGTTGAAAACGAGAGTGAACAGTGTGTGACGCGGCACCTTAACACCAGGCCGTGTGTGTGTGTGTGTGTGTGTGTGTGTTGCAGGTGCGGTGCTGTTGGTGAGCGTTCAGGGCGTCGCTGTCAATGTGGATCCGGTTCTGTCCTCCTGGCTGCTGTTCCACCCGCAGAGAGCCAGCGGCAACAGACAGACTCAACAGGTACGTCCGTCTCTCTGTCTGTGTGTGTGTGTGTGTGTGTGTGTGTGTGTGTGAGACGTTACTGATGCTGAGTGATGCTTACAGGTTTCCATAGTGATGAAGAAGAGGAGGGAGGATGAAGCATCTGTTGGCAGCACACCACTAACCAAACAACCTAGTAATCAGGCGTCAGACTACACTAGCAGCCCTGTGAAGACCAAGACTGTGACAGGTACACACACACACACACACACACACACACACACAGATCACAGGATTTTGGTTTCATTTTTAGTTCTGTAATTTGTAAGATGTTCATTTAGTATCCCACATGTTTCTTGTTAAAAAGCCATTTAAAATGAGATTAAGAAATGCTGATGAGATTTAAAATGTGTGTCCAAACACTTTTAAAATCATAGAGAACTCTCTTTTTATCACGTATTTCGATTCAGTCTCATGAATGGAATATAATTCAGTTGAAATGAATAGAAAAAATGAAATGTTCTTATCAGATGTAATTTTGGCTGCATGCTGCGTTTTCTTCAATACTGACTGTATGTCTGAATGAGAGGAGCGAATGTGAGGAGAATTCATGAGGAGCATTAAAGAGGAGCGTTAGAGAGGTGTTTGAGAGAAGTGCACGAGAGGAGCGTTCATGAGGAGTGTTATCCCTCCAGCGTGAGGAAGATCCATTTAGATCCACTTGGATCTTCCCAACTCTTCCATCCAGATAGTGGTATTCTCTGTTTTTACTGTTATTTTTTATTTCTAATGCGTTCCGTTTTTATTCTTATTTGGTTCTTCTTTATGTAAAGCACTTTGAATTACTGTTGTGTATGAAATGTGCTTTACAAATAAACTTGCCTTGCCTTCATGAGGAGTGTTCGAGAGGAGCGTATGTGAGGAGTGATTTAGAGCAGCATTCAAGAGCAGTGTTTATGAGGAGCTCGGCGTGTTGTGTGGGAGATTTTGGGCTGTTTTGCATGTTTCTTGTCTGCAGGAGCTGCTTGAGATGGTTTGACCTTCACACTGCAGATGTTGATCATTTCCAGTGTAATCAAAAGCCTCTCAGAGTCCATGCGTTACTGCAGTGTGGTTTTCATTAACAGAAACACAACACCGATCTGCACACACACACACACACACACTGAAACTGGTCTTAACTCCACTTCCTTCTCTGGTCTTCCTGTAATTTATTGTTTGATTTGTACACACACACACACACACACACACACACTTACACATACACATACACATTATTGCATTTGTTTTATTGTATGTTTGTGTGAGAATGTGTTTTTGTGTCCAGCGGTTATTAACGTGAAGAACATTCTGAATCTGTCTCCATTAACCTGTGTGTGTGTGTGTGTGTGTGTGTGTGTGTGTGTGTGTGTGTGTGTGTGTGTGTGTGTGTGTGTGTGTGTGTGTGTGTGTGTGTGTGTGTGTGTGTGTGTGTGTGTGTGTATAGAGTCGAGGCCTCTCTCAGTTCCAGTGAAGGTTTTTCCATCATCTGAAGAATGTCACGTGAGTCCAGAGGAACACATGAAGAACCTGATAACACACACCTGGAACGCCGTCAAACACCTCACACTACAGGTGTGTGTGTGTGTGTGTGTGTGTCAGTCACTTCCTGCTGCTCTCGGTGATTCGTGCCGATCTCTCCTTCTGTTCGAGCGATTGTGTCATGAGTTATTTTTATTTTATATTAGACTCGAGTGTGTTCACAGCAGCAGGTTGCTACCAAAACTGTAAGTGGATCTGCGCTAACAGAGCGGCCGTCGCCATGGAAAAACGCAGTAACGCGGGTCCGCTCAGCTGCCGCACATTAATGAACAGGATATTTTCTCTGCGTGTTTCGTGTGGCTCACGGGACGAGAGCAGATGTGTTGTGATGAATTAAACCTTCTGCTCCGTCGTCAGCATCAGCTCAACACACACTCTGTTCACACTCTCTTCATCAGCACGTCCGGCTCTGAAACCACTTTACTTTTCATCAGTAAACCGCTTAGGCTATTAACACAAGTTAGTCATCTATTTTTTTTTTTTCATTATGCTGATCATAACATAACTGGCCATTTCTTCAAGTCAGTTACATAAAAAGGTTTAATTTGAATCTGAAAAGTAAGGGGCCATTCACAAAAAATCAGTTTTTCCCACGACTGCACTGCTTTTCCAGTGTTTCTCTATGTAAACGTGTGCTAGACGGACGTCTTTAACAGTTGCTCTCACGTCTGGTGTCTTTCACAGCGGCGTTTTAAACAATGCGTCTCTTGGACTGACCTGCATCTCTCATTTTTGCTGTTAAAAACATAAGATGCAGGTCAGTGGAATGAAAAACACTCTGTGTGAAGACTGATTGACCCTTGGTTAACTGCTAGTTGGTTCTAGACTAGTTCTAGTTCAGACTAGCAGCTGTGTTTATGCATCTGGCCCCTCAATCGCTCTCGTTGTTCAGCCACCATCATACAGATGCATCAGGGATTAAACCTCAGTGTGAAGGTAAAACGAGCACCTGTTTCAGCGCTCATGGCTTTGGCGTTGTATTTGTGCTGCATCTCTGAAGAGCGTGCGATTATTAAACACATGCTGTCGGTTTGGACCCACGAGTGTATCAGCTGGTGTCGGCGCTGGAGGGGAAACAAACAGCACATCAAAAGCCTCATTACAGCAGCGTCCGGCGCTAATGGAGCGTCCAGCAGAAACAAACACAGCGTTGCACTCTTCACGGTTTATTTTACATGATTATCACCTCCACCGCCAACACCGCGAGGAGCCGTCAGCTTCTGTGAGCGCTGAAGAACATGAGGAATCACTGTGTGCTTTATTATATAGCTTTATACAGTACAGGTGGATTCAAAGCTGTGGAGGATTGTTTCCGCCATGGAAAAAAAAAATTAAAAGATTTAATTCTGACTTTATATCTCACAATTCTGACTTTATATCTCGCAATTCTGACTTTATATCTCGCAATTCTGACTTTATATCTCGCAATTCTGACTTTTTCTCGCAATTCTGACTTTTTCTCGCAATTCTGACTTTTTCTCGCAATTCTGACTTAATGCAATTCTGACTTTATAACTCAATTCTGACTTTATAACTTGCAATTCTGACTTTATAACTCAATTCTGACTTTATAACTTGCAATTCTGACTTTATAACTTGCAATTCTGACTTTATAACTCGCAATTCTGACTTTATAACTTGCAATTCTGACTTTATATCTCGCAATTCTGACTTTATAACTCAATTCTGACTTTATAACTTGCAATTCTGACTTTATAACTTGCAATTCTGACTTTATAACTCGCAATTCTGACTTTATAACTTGCAATTCTGACTTTATATCTCGCAATTCTGACTTTATTACTCAATTCTGACTTTATATCTCGCAAATTCTGACTTTATAACTCAATTCTGACTTTATAACTCAATTCTGACTTTATAACTCGCAATTCTGACTTTATAACTCAATTCTGACTTTATATCTCGCAATTCTGACTTTTTCTTGCAATTCTGACTTTTTCTTGCAATTTTGACTTTATAACTTAATTCTGACTTTTTCTCGCAATTCTGACTTTATAACTCGCAATTCTGACTTTATAACTCGCAATTCTGACTTTATAACTTGCAATTCTGACTTTATCTCTCGCAATTCTGACTTTATAACTCAATTCTGACTTTCTCTCGCAATTCTGACTTTATAACTCGCAATTCTGACTTTATCTCGCAATTCTGACTTTATAACTTGCAATTCTGACTTTATAACTCAATTCTGACTTTTTCTCGTTATTCTGACTATATCTCGCAATTCTGACTTTTTCTCGCAATTCTGACTTTATAACTCGCAATTCTGACTTTATAACGCAATTCTGACTTTATAACTCAATTCTGACTTTATAACTCACAATTCTGACTTTTTCTCGCAATTCTGACTTTATAACTTGCAATTCTGACTTTATAACTCAATTCTGACTTTATCTCTCGCAATTCTGACTTTATAACTCAATTCTGACTTTATAACTCAATTCTGACTTTATAACTCAATTCTGACTTTATATCTCGCAATTCTGACTTTATATCTCGCAATACCTACTTAACTCAATTCTGACTTTATCTCTCGCAATTCTGACTTTATAACTCAATTCTGACTTTATAACTCAATTCTGACTTTATATCTCGCAATACCTACTTAACTCAATTCTGACTTTATATCTCGCAATTCTGACTTTTTCTTGCAATTCTGACTTTTTCTCTCAATTCTGACTTTATAACTCACAATTCTGACTTTTTCTCGCAATTCTGACTGTATAACTTGCAATTCTGACTTTATATCTCGCAATTCTGACTTTATAACTCAATTTTGACTTTATGTCTCGCAATTCTGACTTTATAACTCAATTCTGACTTTATATCTCGCAATTCTGACTTTTTCTCGCAATTCTGACTTTTTCTCTCAACTCTGACTTTATAACTCACAATTCTGACTTTTTCTCGCAATTCTGACTTTTTCTCGCAATTCTGACTTTTTCTCTCAATTCTGACTTTATAACTTGCAATTCTGACTTTATATCTCGCAATTCTGACTTTATAACAAAGCTTTCCTGTAGCTCAGTGGTTAGAGCGTGGCACTAGCAATGCCAAAGGTCATGGGTTCGATCCCAGGGATTGCACATACTCAGATACAAATGTATAGTATAATGCAATGTAAGTAGCTTTGGATAAAAGCGTCTGCCAAATGCATAAATGTGAAATGTTCTGACTTTTTCTCGCTATTCTGACTTTATAACTCAATTCTGAATTTTTCTCGCAATTCTGACTTTATAACTCGCAATTCTAACTTTATAACTTGCAATTCTGACTTTATATCTCGCAATTCTGACTTTATAACTCAATTCTGACTTTGTCTCGCAATTCTGACTTTATAACTCAATTCTGACTTTATATCTCGCAATTCTGACTTTTTCTCGCAATTCTGACTTTATAACTTGCTATTCTGACTTTATATCTCGCAATTCTGACTTTATAACTCAATTTTGACTTTATCTCTCGCAATTCTGACTTTATAACTCAATTCTGACTTTATATCTCGCAATTCTGACTTTATCTCGCAATTCTGACTTTATAACTTGCAATTCTGACTTTATAACTCAATTCTGACTTTTTCTCGCTATTCTGACTTTTTCTCGCTATTCTGACTTTATAACTCAATTCTGAATTTTTCTCGCAATTCTGACTTTATAACTCAATTCTGACTTTATAACTCGCAATTCTGACTTTATAACTCGCAATTCTGACTTTATAACTCAATTCTGACTTTATATCTCGCAATTCTGACTTTATAACTCAATTCTGACTTTATATCTCGCAATTCTGACTTTATAACTCAATTCTGACTTTATATCTCGCAATACCTACTTAACTCAATTCTGACTTTTTCTCGCTATTCTGACTTTATAACTCAATTCTGAATTTTTCTCGCAATTCTGACTTTATAACTCAATTCTGACTTTATAACTCGCAATTCTGACTTTATAACTCGCAATTCTGACTTTATAACTCAATTCTGACTTTATATCTCGCAATTCTGACTTTATAACTCAATTCTGACTTTATATCTCGCAATACCTACTTAACTCAATTCTGACTTTATATCTCGCAATTCTGACTTTTTCTCGCAATTCTGACTTTTTCTCTCAATTCTGACTTTATATCTCGCAATTCTGACTTTATAACTCAATTCTGACTTTATAACTTGCAATTCTGACTTTATAACGCAATTCTGAATTTTTCTCGCAATTCTGACTTTTTAACTCAATTCTGACTTTATAACTCAATTCTGACTTTTTCTCGCTATTCTGACTTTATAACTCAATTCTGACTTTATAACTCGCAATTCTGACTTTATAACTTGCAATTCTGACTTTATAACTCAATTCTGACTTTATAACTCGCTATTCTGACTTTGTCTCGCAATTCTGACTTTATAACTCGCAATTCTGACTTTCTCGCAGTTCTGTCTTTATAACTCGCAATTCTGACTTTTTCTTGCAATTCTGACTTTATTTCTCAGAATTGTGATTTAATATCACACAGTTCTGAGAAGAAAAAAAAGAAATGTGAGATAAAAAGTTGCAGTTACCTTTTTTTTATTTTTTATTGAGTGGCGGAAACAAGCTTCCAGTCAGAGCAGCTTCACCGTGATAAACAGGAAAACAACAGAATCATCGATGCAAACTTCATCAAATATGAGACTAATTCAGATTCTGCTCTACAGAAGACAATAGTCATTATTCAGATCAATTCAGTTCAATAAGTGTTGATGTTTCAGTGTTTCAGATGCTTTATCAGAGAGGAACCGCTCATGTGACGTGTTAACTGTGTGTGTTTCCATGCAGGTGGAGGTGCAGTCGTGCTGCGTGTTCGTCCCGTCCGACAGCCTCCCGTCGCCCAGCACGCTGGTGAGCGGCGACATCCCCGGCACCGTCCGCAGCTGGTACCACAGTCAGGCGTGTATGCCGGGGACGCTGGTGCTGTGTCTGCCGCAGATCAGTGTGTTGAGCGCAGGACACCGACGCATGGAGCCGCTGCAGGACGTGCCCTTCACCGTGCCCAGACCCGTGCTGGAGGAGGGTACGAGCGCCACACGCTTACCATCTCTCTCTGTAGATCCTGAAACACGAGCGTGACGTGTGTGTGTGTGTGTGTGTGTGTTTGCAGGTGATGCGTTCCCCTGGACGGTGTGTGTGAGTCAGCTGAGCGTCTACTCTCTCCTGGGACAGCAGCGGTCGCTCAGTGTCCTCGAGCCGCTGGGCTGCACCTCCACGCTGGCGCTCACCGCCCCGAAACTACAGCCCGAGAGCAAAGACGCCTTCATCATGTGTCTGCATGTGGACCTGCAGCCGGTGCACCTGAAGTGCTCCAACCCTCAGGTACTGCCGCGTTTCCCATCTATATATGCTGATTTTCAGCAGTGACGGTTTGACTGAGACACAGCCGGATTTAGTGTCACCAGTGGAAACATCAGCGTCCTTCTGTTGATGATCCGCACACAAACACGCGTTTCACTCGATCCGCTCACTGCCGTCTGGAAACGTGAGATCCAGACTGTGTGTTTTGAATACGCGTCTGCTCTGATATGGAGCATCTTGTTGTTTGGGTCCATGTGAAATGAATGTTGACGTATCTGAGCGCAGATCTGCGGCGCTGCTGATTGCTGCGTGCCGATTGGCTGCGAGGGGAATGCAGTGGAAAGGAAACGTGTGTTAAATAATAGCTGCCCAAAACAAACGGCAGAACTGCAGCGAGATGGAGGAAAAAATTATTCGCTTGTTTGTGATTTTGTGGAGATACTGAATCTGTTTAGTTACCGTGAGTCACACACACAACATCTCCCGGCCTCTCGCTGTCTGTCTGTCGTCTCACTCGGTCTGCTGGGTTTTGGTTGTGTAAAATCATGACTGAAATGATGGCGACAGGATAGACAGACACCATCATGTATTGATGATTTCTGCTTATTTGTGTGAATCTCTGATCCCGAGAGGACGCTCCTCACACACACAGATGTTGGTCGTGTTTTCTGTAGGAACTAGTGAGATTCAGCTGCTGTGTTTGAACGAACTGGAGTTTATTTATAGTGACGTTCAGGCGCTCAGCCAGTGTTTGATGACAATGATCTGTTTATGAGCATCTGATCATCATGAACCGAGAGGACGTGCTGATGATGCTCTTCTAGAGACATTAGGAAGCGCTGTGGAGTCACGTGACGTCAAGCGGCTCGTTTCCACAAGTGTTTCATTGTATTTTGATTTAGCAGGAAGTTACTCAACATTCATCTTTAATCTGCGGCTCTTTAGAAGCTCTTAATGCTTTCAGTTTGTGTCATAAATTCAGTAAATTAAAGCCATGAAGAGTTTTAAACCCGCTCTGCGTCTCAGGTTCAGCTGGTGTTCGGTCTGTGGTGCCGATGGAGTCAGATCTTCAGCGCGTTTGACCGGATGCAGAGCAGAGGAACACAGAGGCCGTCAGCAGGATTCCCAGACTCCTCGGCGCCCCCCGCTGGACCCTCGTCACCCGTCCACAGCAGCGCAGGCACCGTCCCGCCGGACACCAGCACCTACAGCCCTTCAGCTGACCTGGGCTCTCCTACAGAGGTCAGAGGTCACACACCATCGCCTCTCACAGACTGATCATAGATAGATAGATATGTATATTATGGAATAATTAAGTTTTTTAAATGTTTTTGAAAGAAATAAGTAATATTTTGAAATATTATTACAGTTTATATTCCAGTGATCAAAGCTGAATTTTCAGCATCATTACTCCAGTCTTCAGTGTCACATGATCCTTCAGAAATCATTCTGATTCAATTAAATTCACATTTTATTTTTCATGATTCTTTGATAAATAAAGTTTTTATGAATAGAAACAACTTTTATTTGAAATAGAATCTTTTTTATTTAAAAACATTATAAATGTTTTTATTGTCAGTTTTGATAAATTTAATGTGTTCTTGATGAATAAAAGTATTAATTAAATTTTTTTTACAACCGTACTGACAAACGTTTGAATGTTAGTGTTCTTCAAAAATATGAAGCAGCACAATTGATTATTTAATCAATTTCTGTATATTTCCTACCTGAATATTACTTTTAGGCCTGAAAATCTTCAAGCACTGTTTACAATTGGTCAAAAACATTTTTCAATATAAAATTATATTAAAAACTTTAATGTTAGGTGTGATTAATCATGGTTGATTGCAAAAGAAATGTGTGATTGACAGAGGTGGAAGTAACGAATTACAACTACTCCCGTTACTGTAATTAAGTAGTTTTTTCGGGTTTTTGTACTTTTTTGAGTACATTTTTTAATCTGTAATTTTACTTGTACTTAAGTACAAATTAAGCTTAGAAATCTACTTCGCTATTTGTAAAATCACATTCCGTTACTGAGTACGCCAACAATTTGAATTAATATTGAAACCATATGGCTCTGCTTTGACCAGCATATCGGTAGCCAATAAACTTATCCGATCGTAAACGGACCAATGAAAACCCTGAAATTTTACCAGTGGCGCGTTCTCATCTCTCATATCCCCGACGCCTCCTCCTCCTGTCACTCGTTTCAGTTACAGCGCAGGATTGCAGGTATTGCGCATAATTTTAATCATACCTGCAGGTTTGTGGAGAGCGCATTCATGTAATGGCCGAAAACGACACGAGCTCTCAAATAAACAAGTGAACTGCCTCTACACTGCAGAGCGCGCTCTGTGTAGTGTGCAATCGCGAATCTCTCCGTGCTCTTAAAATAAACGTTGTCAAAAGTTATCAAACAATCATAAGACTTCCATGCTTGGCCGATGAAAATGCTACAGTCTCAAAAAAAAAAAATTGGATCTTTAATTTCTTTACAATGTAGCCTAGATGTATGTTTCCGAATGGGGCATTTATATGATTTTTACATAATAAATAACCTAGTCTGTGTAACTGCATCCCTATACAAACATTATAGGTCAAACCATTCTGATGTTCTTTTTATCTAAATAACATTATATGGCTCTTAAAAGGGTTAGTTTAACCAAAAAATGAAATTTCTGTCATTAATTACTCACCCTCATGTCATTTCAAACCCGTAAGACCTTCATTCATCTTCAGAACACAAATGAAGATATTTTTGATAAAATCCGCTTTCTGACCCCAGACTGCAACGCAATTGTCACTTTTGCAGGCCCAGAAAGATAGTAAAGACATTGTTAAAATAGCCCATGTGACTACAGTGGTTCAACCTTAATGTTATAAAGTGACCAGAATACTTTTTGTGTGCAAAAAAACTAAAATAACGACTTTATTAAACAATTTACTCCCTCCGTGTCACTCTCTGACGGTGTTCGTGTGAGCACCACAGCGCATGCATGTGACGCTGACACAGAATCCGGCCAATAACTGTTTACTACGTCAACAGTGTCAGAGACTGACATGGAAGAGAATAAATTGTTGAATAAAGTGTTTTTTTTGTTTATTTTGTGCACAAAAAGTATTCTGGTCGCTTCATAACATTAGGGTTGACCCATTGTTGTCACATGACTGTTTTAACTATGTCTTTACTACCTTTCTGGGCCATAAAAAGTGGTAATAACGTTGCAGTCTATGGAGGGTCAGAAAGAGCTCAGATTTCATCAGAAAGATCTGAATTTGTGTTCTGAAGATGAACAAAGGTCTTATGAATTTGGAACAACACGAGAGTGAGTAATTAATGACAGAATTTTCATTTTTGGGTGAACTAACCCTTTAAGATACAGGGCATATAAAAATTCAGTGTTGTTATATTTCATATCCCTCAACTGAATTGAGGTCATTTGTTTTTGTTCTTATTTTATTACTGACTGTTTACTTGTCTTTTTTGTAAATTCAATTCAGTTTGAAATCAAGCTTTCTTGTGCTGCATGTGAGCTACTGTAAAGACACAAATACACAGAGTGAGCAAATATTTAAGTGAAATTATTGTAACGGTAATTGATCAATGTTATTGGTATTTAAAATGATACTGAATATTGATCATTTGTATTGTATTGAAGTTAGAAATTCCAGTATTGTGACCACTAATTCATGCACTTCATGAATAAGGTGAAAGTGCTTTTGTTAAAAAGTAGCTACTTTCTACTGATTGATTGAATATTGTTGGGCAATTCATTAAATATCGCCGGCTAAAAAGTAACTAGTAATTTTAGTACTTTGAGTAGTTTTTGAGAAGAGTAATTTGTACTTTTACTCAAGTACTTTTTTGACACCAGTACTTTAACTTGTAATTGAGTATTATTTCAGCAATGTAACAGTACTTGTACTTGAGTACAAATTTTTAGTACTCTTTCCACCACTGGTGATTGATTAGTTAATTGTTTAAGTTGACTGACGGCAATATATATATAGTCAAACCAAAATTTATTCACACACCTCATTCATTAATTTAGTTTATTCACTATAGTTTAAAAAAAATGGTAATAAAATATAACAGGATCTCAGAGTTAAACTGTCAGAAAAAATGTATCTTAATTATGTCAGATAACACTTAAGCAAAACATGGTCAGATCAAAGTGTCTGAATAATTTTTGGTTCCAAATTTTTATAAATTTTACTGAGTAGCGTCTCTCTCTGTCCGTCAGCACCTGTGGGGTCATGTGTTGTGTGTCCATTCGCTGTTTCAGGGAGATTCGGCGCACACCGAGGAGCCTGCGGCGTGTGAGACCATGACGCTGGAGCAGAAGACCTGCAGCATCAGCGGCGCCAGCGGAAAACTGAGCGTCTGGATGCAGTGGATGCTCCCGAAACTCACCCTGCAGCTCTTCTCCTGCGACAGCGCGTCCAGAAACAACGGTACTGACCCCACACACACACACACACACACGGCCTGTTTCCAGCTGGATAGCTCTTAAACTAGCAGGTCTAATATAGTCAGAGGAGACGTTTCAAATGTGACGCTTGTGTTCGCGAGACTCATTCTCATTTCACACTCTACCTTCATGTCTCCTCTGTAATTTGTGTTTGAATCACTTGTTTTGCTGCTCTTTCTGTCCCAGAACACGTGACCACACGTTTCCGTATGTGCGTTCAGTGACGCGATCACAGTGTTTTAGTGCCTGTTTGCACCAGTGATCAGATCACGTGACTCTCCTCATCCTCGTCACTGCATCAGTCAGTTCTGTTCTCGTCTGATGTGTCAGATCAGTAATCTCATAAACCCATGTGACCCGTCACGGCTCCAGCGGACACATGCCGTTGATATTTCGGGCAGAAGAGAGCGGCTGCGGAAGGAAAGCGAGCGCAGGGGTTCAGCTGCGAGGAGATCTGAGCGTGTGCGGAAGGCGAGCGCAGTGAGATTCGACCCTGAGGGACGCTCCGAGCTCTCGCGCCTCCGCCGCTCCTGTTGTTTGTTGTTATTTTTCTCGGGGCTGTTTGGTGCTGAATGGACACGTCGCCCCTCCGAACAGGAAACAGGAAGCGGCTCTGAGCTTGTGGGCCGCGGGATCACAGCTGCACGGACAGCAGAACAAGCGGAGATTGACAGAGAACTGACACGATCCTCCGGTCGCGCACACACAGAACGAGCGGCCTGCTGACCTCTGACCTCTGACCTGCTGCTGAGGCAGAATGAGTGTCTGCTGCTCCACATCTGCAGCTGCTTCATTACTGCGTCCAGAGAAGATCTGACCCTTATTCAACATCAGTTTTCCGTTCTTTGACTTTCACTCTAGAGGACTCGGAGATGATATATTATAAGCGAGAGTTATCGCACCACTTTCAATCAGATTCTCGGTTGAACCGTTGGTCAGCAGACGGATTGAGATCTTTGGAATTTGGAGGCCAGGAAACACCTTGAACTCTTCATCATGTTCCTCAAACCATTCCTCAGTGTGTGAGTTGTGGCAGGTGCGTTATCTTTCATGATTCGATGGTTTGTTCCTCCTCGGACACTGTTGGTAAATTCTCTGCTGACCGGGAGCCGTTCGGAGATTCTCTGACCCGTCGTCTTGCTGTACCAGATCTTTATTCCTGCCCATTTCTCCTCCTTCTACACGATAATGACGAGAACTGATTGATAGTTTACTGTGTAATTTACACAGACATTAATATGTGGCCTTGTTAGGAGATGATCAATGATATTCATTTCACCTGTGTGTGTGTGTGTGTGTGTGTGTGTGTGTGTGTGTGTGTGTGTGTGAGAGTGTGTGTGTGTGTGTGTGTGTGTGAGTGTGTGTGTGTGTGTGTGTGCTTTTGTTTATATTACATTGTGGGGACCAAATGTCCCCATGATGTAATATAAACCTGAGTTCACCTACATCGTGGGGACCAGCCAGCGGTCCCCACAATGTAAATGGGTTTATAAATCATATAGAATGAGTTTTTGTGAAAAAGTAAAAGTTTGCACAGTTTCCTGTGAGGGTTAGGTTTAGGGGTAGGGGCAGGGTAGGGGGATAGAATGTACAGTTTGTTCAGTGTAAAATGCATTGAAGTCTATGGAAAGTCCCCACAATTCACAAAAACAAACGTGTGTGTATGTGTGTGTGTGTGTGTGTTTCAGAGCTGTGTGTGATGGCAGAGATGGAGGACATGAGCGCATCTGTGGACGTTCAGGACGTTTATACAAAGGTGAAGTGTAAAGTGGGAAGCTTCCACATAGATCACTACAGAAGCAGGTGAGCAGGACACACACACACACACACACACACACACACACACACACACACACACTCACACACACTCTCACACACACACTCACACACACACACACTCACACACACACACACACACACACTGGAACACACACACACACACACACACACAGACAGAGCCGCACACTCTCACTCACACACACACACACACACACACACACACACACACACACACACACACACACACACACACACACACTCTCACACACACACTCTCTCACACACACACACACACACACACACACACACACACACACACACACACACACACTCTCACACACACACTCTCACACACACACACAGGTTTGTTTTGTTATCTCAGTGAGGTCTCTCCATAGGCGTAATGGTTTTTATACTCTACTCCTAACTCTAACCATCACAGGAAACATTCTGCATTTTTACATTTTTAATAAAACATTGTTTAGTGTGTTTTTAAAGCTATTTTAAATATGAAATGTCCTCATAAAACATGCTTATGTCGTAATACCAGTGTAATACCCCTTACATTACTCAAATTTGTGTCCTCATAAATCATGAAAACACACACACACACAGATCTGTGGTTGATGACGATGTGTTTGGGAGCAGAGAGAAGTGTGTAGATCAGCGAGTCGTCGGTACAGTGGCGGGCGGCCGTGTCTCTTCACCCAGAGCTTGTGTGTGTTGTAGGCCTGCTGAGCGCTGGCTCTATGACGGAGTGATCCTGCAGTGCAAGGAGACGCCTGCGGTGAGACCTGCAGCGCCGCAGCTTCAGTCTGACGCTCACACACACACACAGCTGCTCTCTGTCCAACATCAGAACCGGATCACACTCGCTTCCTGTCTAGCGAGACAGATCCAAAAACATGCAGCCTTCCCATGATGCACTGCTGGATTCAGTTAACATGCTTGCTAATAGGGCGGGGAATTGATACGTATTTCACAATTTGATTTGATTCCATTTCAGCTATTGATTGTTTCTTATGTCCATTTTCTTAAGGAAAATAATCTCTCAACCGATGCTGTAAACTATAAACTTGTCAGTACATTAATATTAATATTAAAGGAGACTATAGCGCCCCTTTCACAAGATGTAATGTCAGTCTCTGGTGTCTCCAGAATGTGTGTGTGAAGTTTCAGCTCAAAATCCCCCACAGATCATTTATTATAGCTTGTCAAATTTGCCTCTATTTGGGTGTGAGCAAAAACACGCCGTTTTTGTGTGTGTCCCTTTAAATGCAAATGAGCTGCTGCTCCAGAAGAGGCCGGAGCTTTAACAGCTCAACAACAACAAAGCTGGAGAATCTCACGCAGCCAAAATGAGGAAAGTGTTCAGCCTTACATTGTTCAAACCGGAGTCGACACTGATGGAGAGACTCAGGAAGAAGTTACAACTTTTAGACGTTTCTGAATGGTTAGTGGATAAATTGATGTAGTTGCTGTGGAGTTGATTCAACTCATCCACTAGCATGTGCCGTCATGTTCATCTTTTGTGTTGAATTGAGCCTCGTTTGGTGTAAAATGACGGCATGTCAACACCACTCGACTACTCTTCTCTAAAGCACCCCAACATGCCCCCCCCCCCCTTTGTTGTGTGTTCAGGGGGGCGGGGTTTATGTAAATTTAGGGTTAGTGATGTCACTGTATTTCAGAGCCATGAGAGCTGCCATCATTATATTGTTCCTGATGTTGGACAGAGTGTGTGTGTGTGTGTGTGTGTGTGTGTGTGTGTGTGTGTGTGTGTGTGTGTGTGTGTGTGTGTGAGAGTGAGTGTGTTCTCTTGTGTTCAGTCCTGTGGTGATTTCTCTTCTCTCTGCTCCCAGAATCCTTTTTCACCAGCTTCCAATCAAACAGCCAGCCAATCAGAGCTCTGAACTGACCTTTGGCCTGTGTTTCTGTGTTGTGTTCCTCTGGTGTGTGTGCAGTGCTGAAGAGAGCCCACCGCGTGCCGGTCCGTGTGGTGGGGTCGTCCTCTCTTGCACTGAAAAGCTGAACAGACGCACGGTTCTGCTGCGGCCGCTCAGCAAGCAGGAGCCTTACAGCCATTTCAGCTTCTGTCCACCTGTAAGAGCCGCTGCCTCTGATTCACACACACGCCGCTTCTAGACGCCTTTCTTCTGCAGCGGCGCCAGCAACACTCCTATTAGCCACTAGGATGTAAATTCTGCCATCAGTTACTCTCCCTCATGTCGTTTCAAACCCATAAGACTTTAATTCATCTTCAGATGAGGATATTTCTAATGAAATCGGAGAGATTTCTGTCCCTTCATTGAAAGTCTGTTCACCCAAAACTCTGAGGCTTCAAAATGTTCAATAAGAGATGGTAAAATATGAATGCAGCACTCTAATCAAAGTCTTCTGAAGAGACACGATCGCTTTATACGATCAACAGATTTAATTTAGGCTTTTATTCACATCAGCGAACATAAACAGAGCTTGATGCGCGAGAACAAACCTCGCTGGTTCTTGAGATTCCGTTTACCACATTTGAGTCATTGATCAATGCGAACTTTTAAAGGAATAGTTCACCCAAAAATGAAAACGATCACATGATTTACTCGCCCTAGTGTTGCTGGCAGCGGTGCAGTCGTGTCTCTCTCTGATCACAAGCGTTTTTGATTATGCACTGATGTCACGTCAGTCTCGGCTCACGCTGTTTTCATGCTGCTTTGAGTTTGTGTGATTGTAGCTGTTGAGTGTCGATCGCTCGAACCTTAACCGCGACTCACCTCTGACCTCTGGTGGTCCGACAGACGGCGGTGAAGGCTCTGGAGGTCTCGCACCAGCAGCATGGCTTCCTGTCGGTGACCTACACGCAGGCCGTGACCCGGAACGTCCGGCACAAGCTGACGGCGCGTCAGGAGCGCGTGCCGCCGTCCCAGAGGCTGTGCGAAGACGGGACGGACGGCTCGCCGCAGTACCTGCACGAGATCCTGCTCACGGCGCAACCCTTCGACCTCGTGCTCTCCTGCCCCCTGCTGGTGACGGTGGCGCGCGTCTTCCACGTGTCCCCTCCGCCGAACCTGCGCCCCCCGATCAGAGAGCGCGTGTCCGCTGGACAGCCGATGAGAGGACGCTCGCTCTCGTCCAGCAGCTTGCCGCTCATCTACGTCAACAGCAGCGTGATCCGTGTGTTCTGCCCTCTGGAGGACACGCACAGCAGCACACGTGAGCAGAGTCGCCCTCAGTCTCGCACACTGATGATGATGATGATGATGATGAGGATGATGATGTGTGTTTGTGTTCAGATTCGCAGATGAAGCACAGGAAAGAAGACACAGTTGTGTTGAAGATCGGATCTGTGAGCGTCGCTCCTCAGGCTGATAATCCACTGCCGCGCGCCGTACTGCGCAAAGACATCTACCAGTGAGTCTCCCTGTCTGTCTAACCATCTGTCTGTCTGTCTGTATTTTTGTCTGACTGTCTGTCTGTCTGTCTGTATTTTTGTCTGTCTGTCTGTCTGTATTTTTGTCTGTCTGTCTGTCTGTATTTTTGTCTGTCTGTCTGTCTGTATTTTTGTCTGTCTGTCTGTCTGTATTTTTGTCTGTCTGTCTGTCTGTATTTTTGTCTGTCTGTCTGTATTTTTGTCTGTCTGTCTGTCTGTATTTTTGTCTGACTGTCTGTATTTTTGTCTGACCGTCTGTCTGTATTTTTGTCTGTCTGTCTGTATTTTTGTCTGTCTGTCTGTATTTTTGTCTGACCGTCTGTCTGTATTTTTGTCTGACTGTCTGTCTGTCTGTCTGTATTTTTGTCTGTCTGTCTGTCTGTATTTTTGTCTGTCTGTCTGTCTGTATTTTTGTCTGTCTGTCTGTCTGTATTTTTGTCTGTCTGTCTGTCTGTATTTTTGTCTGTCTGTCTGTCTGTATTTTTGTCTGTCTGTCTGTATTTTTGTCTGTCTGTCTGTCTGTATTTTTGTCTGACTGTCTGTATTTTTGTCTGACCGTCTGTCTGTATTTTTGTCTGACTGTCTGTATTTTTGTCTGACCGTCTGTCTGTATTTTTGTCTGTCTGTCTGTATTTTTGTCTGACTGTCTGTCTGTCTGTCTGTATTTTTGTCTGTCTGTCTGTCTGTATTTTTGTCTGTCTGTCTGTCTGTATTTTTGTCTGTCTGTCTGTCTGTATTTTTGTCTGTCTGTCTGTCTGTATTTTTGTCTGTCTGTCTGTCTGTATTTTTGTCTGTCTGTCTGTATTTTTGTCTGTCTGTCTGTCTGTATTTTTGTCTGTCTGTCTGTATTTTTGTCTGACCGTCTGTCTGTATTTTTGTCTGTCTGTCTGTATTTTTGTCTGTCTGTCTGTATTTTTGTCTGTCTGTCTGTATTTTTGTCTGACCGTCTGTCTGTCTGTATTTTTGTCTGTCTGTCTGTATTTTTGTGTGTCTGTCTGTATTTTTGTCTGACCGTCTGTCTGTATTTTTGTCTGTCTGTCTGTATTTTTGTCTGACCGTCTGTCTGTATTTTTGTCTGTCTGTCTGTATTTTTGTCTGTCTGTCTGTATTTTTGTCTGACCGTCTGTCTGTCTGTATTTTTGTCTGTCTGTCTGTATTTTTGTGTGTCTGTCTGTATTTTTGTCTGACCGTCTGTCTGTATTTTTGTCTGTCTGTCTGTATTTTTGTCTGACCGTCTGTCTGTCTGTATTTTTGTCTGTCTGTCTGTATTTTTGTGTGTCTGTCTGTATTTTTGTCTGACCGTCTGTCTGTCTGTATTTTTGTCTGACCGTCTGTCTGTATTTTTGTCTGTCTGTCTGTATTTTTGTCTGACCGTCTGTCTGTATTTTTGTCTGTCTGTCTGTATTTTTGTCTGACCGTCTGTCTGTATTTTTGTCTGACTGTCTGTATTTTTGTCTGACCGTCTGTCTGTATTTTTGTCTGACCGTCTGTGTGTCTGTCTGTCTTGTGTTTTTCCACTAGTGTTCATGGAACAATTCATTGAAATCTGGTGAAGTTGTGCTGAGACTGATGTGTGTGTGTGTGTGTGTGTGTGTGTGTGTGTGTGTGTGTGTGTGTGTGTGTGTGTGTGTGTGTGTGTGTGTGTGTGTGTGTGTGTGTGTGTGAGTGTGTGTGAGAATAGTTGTGGTCTCTCTGATGCTATTCTGAGACGCTCCCAACTGTGAGAATCACAACCACAACACTTACATTCACACTTTTTCACACTTTTACACACACACACACACACACACACACACACACACACACACACACACACACACACACACACACACATCTCTTGTGTTTTTCAGCCTGTTGCTGTCACAATTATTGTTTCTTTGATTCAGAGGACCAAATGGCTGAAAATGCAAGAAAACTAAGAGAAAAAGAAAAGCTGCATTAACAGGCCTAATGATCCCTTGAATTCAAGATTATTCTTTCAAGAGGAAATCATTTCTAATGGAAGAGCATAAGCGTCTGCTGTAATATTTCTCAGCTGGGTGGATGTTGGAACGAGAGGGTTGGTTATGGTTAGCTAAGGGTAGGGTTAAAGGATTAGTTCACTCCAGAATTAAAATACTCCCTCCATGTCATCCAAGATGTTCATGTCTTTCTTTCTTCAGTAGAAAAGAAATGAAGGAAAACATTCCAGGATTTTTCTCCATATAGTGGACTTCACTGGGGTTCAACGGGTTGAAGGTCCAAATGTCAGTTTCAGTGCAGCTTCAAAGAGCTCTACATGATCCCAGACGAGGAATAAGAGTCTAATCTAGAGAAACCATCAGACATTTTCTAAAAAAAATAAATATTATATACTTTTTAACCACAAATGCTCGTCTTGCACTGCTCTGTGATGCTCCACGCATGACGTAATCATGTTGGAAAGTTCACGCGTGACGTAGGAGGAAGGGTCTTATCTAGAGAAACCAGTTTGCAAAAATTATGGTGTTATGTTTGTACCAAAAATGTGTTGACTGCTTTTTATAATGAATTTGTCTGTCTACTCTTATTGCTGTTATTTCCTTCGTGTCGTCCTTCCGGTTGTACGTCATTATTGAACAAATCTAAACGTTCAGTTTGTTTATCTGGATATCAGTAAAACAGGCGACACTTTCTTTGGCACAAATGATCAGTTTACCGTCTAACTGTTCAGATCAGTGAGTTGAGTCTGTTGTGAGTGTTTGGGTCGGTCTGCTGGAGTCCATCTGTGTTTTACTGCACTTCATTACAGTGTCAGATCACTGACATCAACATGATTCACGCTGGAGGTCAAAGTTCAACCTCTACCTCAGTGTTCCAGTAAGATAGTGATCTGCTCCTCCCTGACTATCTCTCTCTCTCTCTCTCTCTCTGTTGAGCACATGGCTGGTGTCGTCGTGTGTTTACAGGCTGTTTGTGACATATAAACTAGGCGGGAGATAAATGACCGGAGCAATTAAGATGTTGAAATGCGAGTTCAAACACGGTGAGTTTGTCGTTCCCACAGCTCGCTCGCAGGGAGCCCGTCCTGCTGTCGACACGCGGCGAGTTACGGCTCTCCGGAGGGCAGAGGAGGCTCTGCGGCGATGATGATGATGATGATGATGATGTGTGTATGAGGATATTAAACTCTTATCGGTCTAATGGAGAACAGGCGTGCGTTTGGCCTGCAGGAAGGGCTGAATGTCACACCCGAACACGGCCGGCGTGAGTGTGAGAACATGCTCACGGCTCGCCATCACCCTCATCAGCAGCCTTTCATTTCCACCCGCGTCCTCCTGAGCGGCTAGCGCCTCTCTCTCTCCGCTGCTGCTCTCGCCACTAATTACAGTCATTTGAGCTTAAATTAAATGCAATTGAATTTGACTGTGGCAGTAAATCTCGGCTGTGCTGTTACCCAGAATCCTCAGAGCACAGGGCCGTTTAGAGGCGACCGCAGCCAGCGTGAGTCATGATGTCATCGGACGTGTCGTGAATCAGGTGGTGTGAGAATCTCCTCCGGAGCGCGAGAGACAAACACACACAGACGGTCACATGAGAAGCCAAAGCTCAGCCGAAAATCTTCATTTACTCGTCCTCGTGTCGTTCGATCTTCTGCGAAACACAAAAGAAGATATTTTGATCGTGAAGGTCAGTGGGGTCCAGTGTTGTTTGATTCCCAGCATTCTTCAGAATGTCAGAAGAAAGTCATACAGGCTTGAACGACACGAGGGAGAGTAAATGATGACAGAGTGATGATTTCTTGATGAAGTTTCCCTTTAAGCTACATTACAGCTCACTCTATACACACACACATGAAGCAGACGCGTCCAGGTGTGTGTGTGTGTCGTGTGTCGTGTGTCGCGTACGCTCCTGCGATGCTGTGAATGTGATTGATCGCTGTCGCCATAGAAACGTCTGAGTGATCAGTGTTGATCGGAGTCTCAGGGAAGATGTTTATGAACGCTGGTGAGAAACATCACATCTCCTCGAGCTCTCGGCACATCTGGAGGCGTTTAGGAGCGCAGGCCGTGTTTAAAGCAGCAGCGCAGCGGGCCAGTGCAAATAAACACATCACATCACATCACTGCTGATGTCACACACACACACACACTCAGTGTGTCTGATGAAAGATACAACAGTAATGTGTGTAAGAGTGTGTGTGTGTCTGTCCCTCAGCTACTATATTACACAGATCAGTGTGTGTGTGTGTGTTACTGTCCTTAAAGGGATAGTTCACCCAAAAATGAAAATTATCCCATGATTTGCTCCTTATTTTAGTTTATAAAGTTTTAAATATGGATATTTTTCTTACAAAATCCCATCACTTCACTTCAGAAGGTCTTTATTAACCCCCTGGAGTTTTTCATGATGGATGGATGCATTTTTTTGGGCTTCATAATCGCACCCCCCACTCACTCCCATAATAAATCTTTGGAAGAGTCAGGATATTATTTAATATATCTCCATTTGACTATAAGCACGGTTACTTCCTGGTTGTGGTTAAGCCAGCTCGGGCATTTCCGGTGAACTGTTCATTCTGTGCTCGCTGTACATCGACACAAAACCATCAATGGCTGACTTTTTAATGTTGTATTCAAATTTTAATGCAGCTATCACATTTACCTAATTTGCCAATTAATCAGTTTTATTGATTGAAATAAAGACAAAGTTATTGGGACCGTTTAAAAACGCAGTGTCTGTAATTAGACACACACTTCAACACTTCAAATGTTATTTTTAATGTGATGACCACAAACATTATCTGTTCATCCTTCTGAGATCGTCTCCATTGTAAACCCGAACATTTAAAAATGTAGGAAATTCAACATTTGATAGAAAACACTTATTTAAAAATAAAAGACAATAATTACCACTTTAACTAGCAGGTGGCGGCAGAGTACCATTTATTTGCGCATATATCAGCCATTTCCTCTAATCGTTTTTCACTTTGTTTTTGACTAAATATTAAACAATATAAAATAACTAGGTTTAAAAATACATTTTGTCAATGTGAAGTATGAAGTACTCACAAAATCTTCTGAAAAACAATAACTTTTCTTGTGAAATGCGAGCGCCGCTCTCTCTTTATAATCACAGCAGCTGTCAGTCAATGATTTCAGCACACTTGTGAAAACACACATGTTATTCAATTAATCTAACTGAAGTGCACAATAAATATTTAATTTTTGAAGCTTTTTTTCACATAAAAGTATGAAAACTGATGGTCGAATTGAATTTAGTCGAGGAGGAACACTGAGGCTTATCTTTATTTATGTATTTTTTTATGCCGTCTTACGTTTGAATAACTAAATTAATGCTGTGCCTGAATATTTAAGTGACTATATTCTGATTATAAACTCAGTATGACACTACTGATGCGCAACACACCAGCACATGACTCTCACCGGACGTTTTCCAGCTGGATTATATTAATGTGGAAGTTCTAAAGAACGCTCATGTAGCCCATTGTGTTCGTCTGAAAGAAGACAGTCATATACACCTAGGATGGCTTGAGGAGTAAATCATGGGATAATTTTCATTTTTTGGGTGAATTATCCCGTTAATCACACCTGAACTCTCTCTCTCTCTCAGGCGGGCGTTGAATCTGGGCGTGCTGCGTGACCCGGGGTCAGAGGTCGAAGACCGTCAGTATCAGATTGACCTCCAGTGCATCAACATGGGCACGGCTCACTGGGACGACCTCCGGCCGGAGCGTGAGGGATCGACGGCCGGCTCTCCTGCAGACGCCGAACGCAGTTCCCAGAATCCCGCGCTGGAGTGGAACATGGCCAGCAGGTGAGCGACGATCACAGAACTCTGGGTAATTACTGACGGCGACGAGATTCATTCATAGAGATGAAGTGAGACGAGGGCGGGGCAACCTGTCACTCACATGAGATCCACCAATAGCAAACCACACCCATCCAATCAAAATCAAACCCCGCCCTACATTTGTTCTTGTTTGCGAAGCGTTTCACTCTGATATACGACACAATAGAGGAGAAAATACGAGCTCAACTTCCCTTTCATGACAAGTTTAAAGACTGTCTGAAAATAAAAGCTTGAGTGTTTAATCTTTGAGATTTAAGAAATTAACATAAATATTAGTTTTGTAATTTACAGTTGTGCTATAAATAATTATTATTATTATTAAATACTTATTATTCGATTAAATTATAAAATTATTTATTTTACAGTAAAACAGTATTATTACAATAGTAATATATTTCTTATTTAGTTAAAAAAATTAATGATAATTAATCATTAATCATTAATTGATTAATCATTGATTAATCATTGATCATTAATCATCACAATAAAAAATAATATTTTTATAATATTTTTATAGTTATATATCACATATTATGATTTTAATTAGATTTTTCCCCCAATCCTGCATTCCTACAAACAAGCACAGCAAATCTGGAGCTCACAATTAAATAAATCACAGTTTTTCCCAAATCATTCTGCCCTGAATTCTCATCCAGTGGGATTTGAGAGCAGAATGATGAATCTAGGGGAAGCTTGTGTGACGTTAGCAAGTGTCTCTCTATGGTCCTGTACTGAGACTGAGTGTTTGAACACTGTATGTGCAGCCCAAAGATCACATGATCCCCTCACATGAACCGTCTACTAGTACGGGTGGTTTTCAGTGCAGGTCATGTGATCTCTCTGGCACCTGTTCAGGTAACAGGATCCGCTCCCGGCTCTTCATCGGAAACGCTCCAAATCGTGTGCCGGCAGTAATCCCAGAGTTCCCTGCGTCTAATCCACTGGCCACCATAAATATTAGAGGCTTCGCTGTTTGATTGTTTTAATAGTAGCAGATGTGGCACCTTATAAAGCGCCGCGTGTTTGTTTTACTGCCCACAAGTGTTCTCAGAGATCCGATCGGAGTTCATGTGTGGGAGCGGGAGCGTGGGAGCCGCGAGTGTGTGTGTGTGTGTGTTCTCTGAAAAGTGTGTGTGTGTGTGTGTGTGTGTGTAAACACGTTAATGTTGTTATTCATGTTTTGAGTTTGTAACACATCCTCCTTTGTGTTTGTTTATGAGACGTTTTTGAAGGTTTGATGATGCTGTGAGACACACTGATTCACTGAGTGTGTGTGTGTGTGTGTGTGTGTGTGTGTGTGTGTGTGTGTGTGTGTGTGTGTGCAGTATCCGCCGGCAGCAGGAGAAGCGAGTGATCCTGTCGCCGATCATCACGGATTTCTCTGTGCGGATCACGGCAGCTCCAGCTGTAATTTACCGGAAGCCTCTCTCACCGGATCACGGCCCAGCGGAGGTACGTGTGTGTGTGTGTGTGATGATTCAGTGATGCACAAACACACACAGCGCTCTGTCCTCCATCAGATGGAAGTGTGTGTGTGTCCAGGAAGCTGCAGGAGTGTTTTGGGAATGTTTGAGCTGCTGCTCAAGCGAAACAAACAGTTTTTCGGTTTTTGCACAGTAATGTTTTGGCCGTGTGTTTGTTTGCTTCAGTGAAGGGTTCTATATTTATACCTTAAATACTGAAAATCTCTAAACAAACAGACACTGAGTTCACTTTACACAAACCTGGAAAGAAAAGCTGACGTGAGCGTCAGGACAGTGACTCAGTGTCTGCAGCTTTAGATGTCAGTGAAGCAGCTTCGTGTTTGTCGTCAGATGCTTGTTTAAAGTGGATCTATAACGCTCCTTTCTCAAGATGTAATATCAGTCTCTGGTGTCTCCAGAATGTGTCTGTGAAGTTTCATCTCAAAATCCCCCACAGATCATTTATTATAGCTTGTTTTAAATGCCCATTTTGAGTGGAAGGAAAAACATGCTGCATGCACCTTTAAATGCAAATGAGCTGCTGCTCCCCGCCCCCTTTCCAGAAGAGGGCGGAGCCTTACAGCTCGTGTCTCGGATACTCTGCCAAAAACTAAAACATCTGTTTGGTTCTGATTATCATCTCTATTGCGGTCACATTCACATGACATTGCAGTTCTTCATCATCATGAAAGTTAATTATCTGCTCAAAATTTATAGCCGTATCAGCCTAACCCCTGATGTGTGTTTCTCTGAGCGCACAGAGAGCTGGCTGTCAGACGGCGCGTCACATGACTATTAAACTCGGTTCTCTTCCATGTCTTATTGTGCTTAAACTGTCAAATACACACAGAGTTCACAGAAACACAGTCGGGTATGTATGTAAACATAAACAGCAGGGAAATAAATCACACGTTTATATTCGATCTGTTTTAAAGTGACAGCAGAGTAATATACAGTTCCTCCTGCTGTTAATATCAACCAAACAACAAAAGAAAAACAGAAAATCACTCACTGCTTTTGATTAAAAATCTTTAGTAGCTTTAATAAGAATATATTTCTCTGGCGAGAAGATAAACGCGTGTGCGGCTCACTCGGGGGAGGAGCTAAGCTAATAGGGCAGATTCTGTCACCAGTTGTGGGCGGGGCCTTGTGCATTGTGACATCACATTACGGCTTGTTCTCAGACACTGCTTATGATTTATGGGTATTAAAACAGGAGTAGGTGGATTTTTCTCATTATAGGGTGGTTGTGTACACACACTGCCGACACACATTTATGTCCAAACACCCTGTAAAAGTGAATTTTGTGTAAATAGGTGCCTTTTAATTCATGCAGTAACATCTTCATGTTTAGTGATATGGGTTAGTGTTAGCAGATTTAATATTAATTTAAAGAGTTAGTTCACCCAAAAACGAAATTACTCTCCCTCATGTCGTTCCACAGCCGTAAGACCTTCGTTCATCTTCAGAACACAAATTAAGATATTTTTGATGAAATCCGAGAGGTTTTTCATCTACCAAAAGCGGCGAAATTACCACTTTCAAGGTCCAGAAAGGTACCAAAGACATCGTTAAAACAGTCATGTGACTGCAGTGGATCAACCTTAATGTTATGAAGAGACGAGAATACTTTCTGTGCGCAAAAACAAAACAAAAATAACCACTTTATTCAACAGTTTCTTCTCTTCAGTCTCCTACGATGCCGGCGCAGTTCAGCGCTTCCGTGTCTTGTGTCAGAACGCTGACTCATCATTACTATGTGATAATACTGAGCCGGCATTCGGACGTAAACACGGACTGAACGCGTCCATCATGCTCTCTGTCAGTGTCGTGTCCTGTATTTGATGATCGTCTCTCTGTCTGCAGGAAGTGGTGGTGTGCGGCCACAGTCTGGAGATGAACGTCACGTCCAGTCTGGATCTGTTTCTGAGCGTGACTCAGGTGCAGTTACTGCAGCAGCTCCTGCAGGCCAACGTGGGGCTGACGACCGACGACCAGACCACTGCAGACGTACGGAAACACACACACACACACACACACACACACACACACACACACACACAGGTCTGGTCAGGTGTCTCTATCTCTCTTAGGTCTTTCTGTCTGTCTGAATGTCTTCAGGGTGCTGATGTATGTCTGGTCTCTGCTCTTCCCATCATGCTCTAGTGTTTACAGAGGGGAGGGGCTCGGCGCCTCAATAAAAGCCTCTCGCACACACTCTAATGGAACGGCATGTAAAAATATTTACGGCAGCGGCGTGTGTGAGGATGGAGCAGAGCGTGTCTGTCTGACGCGCAGAAGAGCGTCTGATGGCGAGTGCCGCTGACATGCTAGCGCTCAATCGCTGAGTAAACAGCACACGCTCGTCACATAAACACACACTGAGCGCTGATGGAGCGACACACACACATCGGTGGAGCGCCTGGGAAACGCGCGGCGTCTCGTTTCTCGTGTCGTCTCGTGTGTGTCTCGGGGCGGCCGCGGGTTTGTGTGGAGGTGAGACGCATCTGGATCTGATTGTGGGAGTGATGTTGGGCTGAATCATCTCTGCCTCCCTACAGATCCAGAGCGTCACTACCCAGAGTTCACCTGGGTTCAGGACATGATGTTTAACAGCCTTGTGTGTGTGTGTGTGTGTGTGTGAAGTGTTTAACTCACGCCAGAGCGCCCTCCAGTGGCCACACGTGACGGAGCAACAGTGTGAAGAGAGTTAGTTGAATAAAAACACATCTGATCTAGTGACAGGAAGACGACAAACGTCTGATGGAGGTGGAAGTCCCCTCGCTCGGTCGAGCTGGAGTGTGTTTCTGAGTCGTGTGATGATGAAACTCTCCCGCCTTCCAGTTGTTTTGATTGCGAAGCGGAGAGATTCCCTGAGGGACGGCGGCCCGCATCGGTTCTCTCCGCAGGCGGGTCACTGGAGGTCGTGGAGCTGCTGAAGCTCAGATTGGCGTTCTTCAGGGTTGACCTGTGAACCCGCTGTACGAGACCTCTCGCTTACACGCGCCGGGAAGGTCACGTGTGTTTTCTTTCTTTCGCCTGCGTTTGGCTGCTAAACATCTGCGAAGAAGGAGTTTCGCTGCGGCTGATCTCAAATATTTGTTCGCTCTCAGGGTTGGTGTTTTTAGCCTTCCAGTCTGTGTTATGAAACCCGATCGGCCTTTTTTCTCTCGGCGCTCGCTGACCCCTCGTACCAGAATCAACTGATAATTGACAGCCAGTCAAAACAGTTCACCTTTCCCCGTTCAGCGCTGCGCCCGAATCCAGCGGCGTGGCACATTCCCCAATTCACCTCCGAAACCTGATCTATTTGAGATCAGTAGCAGCTGAGGCGTTCGCTCATAACGCTTTGTCAGAATTGGCGTGAAACCCCAGATAAAATCATCAGGCGCAGAATTACATTCAGCAGAAACAAACGGGCTGTGAGTCGGGCCGGCTGACCCGCGGCTCTGGTTTCAGCTCAGGTGCCTGAGGGCGAACGGGGTCACGGTTCGAGAAGGGTAACGCGTGTTAACTCGAGCCCGGCCGAGGAGAGAAAACATGTCTTCCACCTGTGTAAGCAAGATCGCACGATTAAAATAACAGGTGAGACGAGCGAGTTCTGCTGCGTACGGGCGTGTTCGGGGTCTCGACCTGATGAAGGTCACTGTAGCCGTTGAGCTCGTCAGGAACGTCCTACTTGTTTGATTATTAAACAGTTTGGCTAATTTGATGATGCTTTCAGCTACCAATAACAGTACTATACTTTATGTATATTTTATATTTATTTTATTCTGTTTTATAGCTATTTTATTTTCTTTATTTCATTTTATTATTTTATTTTATTTTTTATTGTAGTTTTAAAATTTGTGAGTTATTATTTAATTTTTTGGCATTTTGTTTTACATTTTTATTACTTTATTTTATTATTTTTTTAATTTTATTTTTTATTGTATCTTTAAAATTTGCCATTATTTAAATTTTTATTCATTTTATTTATTTTTATTTTATTTACTTATTTGTATTTTAAATTTTTTATTACTTTATTTTATTATTTTATTTTGTTTTTCCTTTTTTATTTTGTATTTTTTATTTTTATCTTTTTTTATTATTTTATTTTATTTTATTTATTTTTTATTTTTTTAAGATTTATTTTTGGCGTTTTTGCCTTTGTTATGATAGGGCAGTGATTAGACAGGAAGCGAAGTGGGAGAGAGAGAGAGAGAGGCGGGCGGGATCGAGCCGGGACTTGAACTCGGGTCGCCCGAAGCGCAATGGTGCTACATGTCGGTGTATAAATGTATACATTTATTGTATATTTTTAAACTTGTATTATTTTTATTTTATTTTAACGCTGAGCTCATGTCATTTATTCCCAGTAAATGAACTGGTAAATATTCACCTGAGGAAAAAAGTATCTGGCAAATGCATGAATGTAAATATAATGTGAATAATGTGTAGTTAGGGTCAGAAATGTTTACATCCATCCACAGAACCAGCTCAGTTCTGGTGGTGCTGATGGGAATGTTATTCATTGCTAGCGCTGGGTTTTGCTCTGTGGTGTAAGTCACGTTTGGAGCGAGCTGCGGCTCTGATGGGGATAAAATGAAATCGTCCGGTCGGTCTCGCTGTAAACATGGTGGCTGCCAGCGGCTTTACGCCTCAGCGGACGGTGAATAAATCAAGCGTTCGGCTGCGGTCGCAGAGTTTCACAGAGACACCTGGAGCCCGTCTCACCTCTCGCTCACCCTGGGGTTCCTCGCGTTGCTGTTTCTCCTCGGCGTAACCAAAGCAAAGCGTCGCTGGGGCCAGAGAGTGACTTCATGACCTCATGGAGACGCGTGTTTGAAGTTGAGCTCACTGAGGGACACTGCGTTCTGAAGTCACCTCGATGTTTGCTGCAGTGCGCTGGTAAACTTCCTGCACCGCTGATGGTTATGGTGAGCTCAGGTTGGTCGGGTTTCCTGAACGCTCCGTTTTGCTCCTCTTACAGGAGTGAACAAGTCATTTATTCCCAGTGTGACGGTTCAGATGTTCAGCAGAATGTTCTCGCTGCTCTTTCCATACAGTGAAATCAGATCCAGTGTAATAGTCCAGTGTTGAGCTGATTTGTTCTGTCAGAGTGTGTGAGCGGCACTCACCTGCTGCTGACCCCTGACCTCTGACCTCTGACCTCGGCAGAGCACCGTGTGGAAGGGTTGTTCGCTCTCACTCTTGGTTTTAGTCATTGGCCGCTACATTCCAGGGTGAATGCAGTGCAGCTCATTGAACATGAATGCTGGGTAAATGATGTCGGATTCCCAGTGTTTTTGCCAGCAGAACCGGCAACAGTGACTCATCAGCCTCGCTGCAGGTCTGTTTGTTGAATCTGCACGACAGAACCAAGCAGTTTTTCTCCGGACGGACCGCAGCGTCCCTGATGTGTGTTTGCTCCTGCAGTGTGAGTTATGCTGCAGAATTAACCCGCTGAGATCCATCGCTCTCTTCCGTCACTGTGGCGGCCCGTTGTTCAGCAGGTCGCGACCCGCCCGGGTCTTTCCTGTGGTCGGGCCGCCGTCACGAGTTTGGGGTCTCTGGGCTTTGATGCGCACGCGGCCGTCACGTCTCTGAGCGAATGCGACTTCACAGGAAGCGTTCCACCCTGCAGACTGAGGCCGCGGCACTCGCTTTTAAGCGCTTTTGTTTTCTTCAAAGGGAGTCTCGGATTTGAGGAGAACATTCTCTGGCGCTGAGCTCTGAACACATGAGGTTTCTCATGAGATGGAACAGAGCGTCAGTGCAGCTTCTGAACTGAATCTGACCCTCCATCAGCCGTGTGTGTGTGTGTGTGTGTGTGTGTGTGTGTGTGTGTGTGTGTGTGTGTGTGTGTGTGTGTGTGACTGTCACTGAACGCGTCACATTTACATGCCATACCACCAGTGAAGCCCCGCCCACTGCAGAGCCTCAGATATTTTCAGCTTGTTTGTTATTTCTTAATTGTTGGTCTGTTTGCTTATGATTACTGTGGCCAGTTGCATAAACTGCTTAAACTAGTCTTACAAGTTAAGGGTCATTCACACAGAACGTTAAAAACACGAGACGCAGGTCAGTGAAACGAAAAAGAGCAAAAAATGTGTGTTTTTTTTTTAAGTTGAACTTGAGCACTGTGTCATACATGAGATGCTGCAAAAGAAGCAAGACCTCAAACACATTCTAGAGTGTGTTTATGTAGAAAAACAATGGAAAAATAGCACAATGAAATGGAAAAACATGTTCTGTGGGAATGGCCCCATAGCCATCTACATTTTTTCTTTAGGACTGGTCATAATTTTTTATGTCAGTTACAGGAAAAGTAGATTGGTCTAATTTAAATCTGAAAAGTAAGACTGATGATTACCCCTCGACTAACTACTAGTTGGTCGGAGCAGTTCTTAAAGTTCCTAAAAGGAAGTTGCGCTGGACTTTTCTCCCCTATTGTGCTGTATATCCGAGTGAAACAGCATCTGGAACGAGAACAAATATAGAGTGGGGCTAGATTTTGTCTGTGGGGAATTGATTGGATGGTTTAGGGTTGTCAAAAGTACCAACTTTGTAACTAAGTCAGTACTGAAATTTTGACTATACCAGCATTTCCTCCTAGGATTTTAACACAAAGATGCATGTTTTTGAAGTGTTGATCATTGTAGCCAATCACAGACATATCTGTTGAGTGTGTGAACACAATGGCCAATCAGAGGTGTTTAAAGGGGACCCTTTCACAAGATGTAATATCAGTCTCTGGTGTCTCCAGAATGTGTCTGTGAAGTTTCATCTCAAAATCCCCCACAGATCATTTATTGTAGCTTGTCAAATTTGACCCTATTTGGGTGTGAGCAAAAACACGCCGTTTTTTTGTGTGTGTCCCTTTAAATGCAAATGAGCTGCTGCTCCCGCCCCCTTTCCAGAAGAGGGCGGAGCTTCAACAGCTCAACAACAACAAAGCTGGAGAATCTCACGCAGCCAAAATGAGGAAAGTGTTCAGCCTTACATTGTTCAAACCGGAGTTGACACTGATGGAGAGACTCAGGAAGAAGTTACAACTTTTAGACGTTTCTGAATGGTTAGTGGATAAATTGATGTAGTTGCTGTGGAGTTGATTCAACTCATCCACTAGCATGTGCCGTCATGTTCATCTTTTGTGTTGAATTGACCCTCGTTTGTGAAGCAGTCCGGCGTAAAATGACGGCATGACAACAACACTCGACTACAACAACTCTTCCTCTTCTCTAAAGCAGCCCAACATGGCAACGAGCTTCTTCCAACAACGAGCTTCTTCCCGGGTTAGTGACATCACAAACCCTAAAATTAACATAAACCCCGCCCCCGAGAACACTCAACAAAGGGGGCGGGGTTTATGTAAATTTTAGGGTTTGTGATGTCACTAACCCGGGAAGAAGCTCGTTGTTGTCCTTACAAGCCATTTGTTGTAGTCCTTAAAAAGAAAATATCTCTTTGCATTGAACTTTGAGAAACTTTGCAGATGTTGTTTATGATCAAACAGCAACATTACACACTAACTAAAGTTAAAAAATTCAAATCAAAGTCAGTACTTTTGACAACCCTATGATAGTTGTGGTTTGCTATTGGTGGATCTCATGTGAGTGACAGGTTGCCCTGCCCTCGTCATCAGAGTAAAGAAGAGATGCTGCAAGAGGGAGCAGAAGTTATTCTGATTCAAAATGATGAGGAACATGAATTTAAAACAATGATATGCACTGATAAATCACTTAGAATAAACACTGCAATGTCACATAAACAAACATTGATTTCATGGTTACTTTCAGGCACATTCTGTGTATATGCAACTGAATAAGTTCAGATTGTAGGTGTGATGTCTGTTATCATCTGGATGTGTGTGTTCAGGCGTGTGGTCGTCCACCGCAGGCCGGCACAGTCTCGGGCTCCGTGGAGAGTTTGTGTGGCAGCAGCGCCCCCTGCGGGCAGGACAGCGGCTTCGGCAGCGACAGCGCCCGTCTGCGGATCGTTCAGATCGAGCGGCAGAGCGGCACGGGTCAGCACCGCCTCGCCCGGCCGTCGCAGCAGCCCACCATCACCAAGAACCTCAGCTTCATCCCCTTCGACGTGTTCCTCACTGCCGGCCGCATCTCTCTCATGACGTACGCGACCACGCCCCTGACCAACCCTCCCGCGCGCGACGTGCCAGAGGACGAGACGACTCGCGGCAGCGCTCTGTCCTCGCTGACGGCCGACGATCTTCTCAACGCTAACACCGGCGTCGCGTCGACGGGGATTCTGGAGGGCATTTCGGCACCCGGCCGCACGTCTGCGCGACAGGCTCTGGGCGTGACGGTAGTGAGACAGCCGGGCCGCAGAGGAGACAAAGACTGCAGCCTGCAGCCGCTGCTGTTCCTGCAGGTGACGCAGCCGTCCGTCCTCGTCAACTGCCACCATCGCAAACAGAGGCTGGAGCTGTCGCTGTTCGACCTCACGCTGAAGGGAGTCGCGACCGACTACAAGAGTCTCGGTGAGTGACGCTTCACACGCGCTACAGGTGCGGAGAGAACACACACACGACCTTCAACTGTCTCTCTCTCTCTCAGACGCAGGGAAGTCTCTCCCCGAGGCGTTAGACTACAGCGTGTTTTGGCTGCAGACGGTCGCGGGAGAGGCCGACAGCCGGACAGGCATCCCTCCTCCACTCCTGTCTGTGGTCGTCAGAGACTTCCTCAGTGGACCAGGTGAGTTCAGACTGGAGATGTGATCGCAGTGTTTGTTTATTTGTCAGGAGACTGTGGAATGTGTTAGTGTGAACGGCACGAAACACTGTATTTAAAGGAGACTTATTATGCCCATTTTCACAAGATGTAAAATTGTCAGGTGTTCCCAGAATGTGTCTCAAAATACCCCACAGATCATTTATCATAGCATGTTGTAAATGCCTGTATGTATGCATGTACCTTTAAATGCAAATTAGCTGCTGCTCCCCGCCACTCTTTCCAGAAGAGGGCGGAGCCTGTACAGCTTGTGCCTCTGCCAAAAACTTGTTTTTGATCATCTTCTCTATCTTGGCCACTCTTAGGTGACTTTGCAGTTTGTCGTCATTGTGAAAGTTTATTATCTGTATGCGTTTTAAAGCCATATCAGTCTAAACATCCGATATATGGTTTTCTGAGCGCACACATCCGAAGCACATGCACAGAAAGCTGGCCGTCAGACGCAAGATTTGTTTTGCAAAGTTGATATAAATAAAACTTTTAGAATCTGAAATTGGATTGGATTCATTCAGATTTATGAAAATTAGTTTAAATATACCTAATGAGACATGACTAAAAATATCTTCTATTGTGTTCTACTGAAGAGAGAGAGTCGTGTGTGTTGCGGTAGGCAGTGTGTGTTCAACAGGTGATTAACTGCAACAAATTAGAGGTGTCACATTTCTGAGCAGCTGTATTCATCAGACGAGTGTGAGGAAGCTAAAGCTGTCAGCGCTGCAAGCAGATATACACCCGTGTGTGTGTGTGTGTGTGTTCTTGATCCTTACACACGTCTCTCTCTCTCTCAGAGTTAAAGGTGGACATCAGTCGGCCGCTGCGGGTCAGTCCCACACTGGCTAAAATTGAGCAGGCCAAGGACTTCTGGAAGAGACTGTTACCTGAGAAGGAGGGCGAATCGCGGCCCAGAACATCCGCAGGCTCCGCCCACCACGGCAGTGACGCCCCGCCCACGGCCGACCAGCTGCTGCGCTCCCTGCAGACGCCCATTCCTTTCCACAAGATGGCGCTGCGCACGGTGCAGATGGTGGTCAGCGTGGAGATGGAGTCACATGCCGCGCGGCCCAGTCTGACTCTGTCTGTGTCGGCCATGACAGGCGCGCTGGTGCTGAAGAACGCCATAAAACCCGCAGGTTAGTCGTGCGCATGTGTGCGAGTGATTCATGTGCTTCTCTTGATTGGGCCTTTAATCCAGCGCAGGGCCCCGTTCCTGTTACCCACAGTGCACTGCGGCAGATAATCAGAGCGTTTGCTTTACTTACGCTGACCGGAAATCCAGTTAATCTCTCTGAGCCTTTAACAGGGCTGAGCGGACCGCAGCAGATCCGCACAGGAAGGAGGTTCCCATCATGTGCGCTGGTGTGTGTCAGCACCTCCGTCCCGCAGGGCAGCAGATCACATGGCGGGAGAGTCTGTCTCTGTGATCTTCTGCAGTACAGGGCACTGCAGACATTACTGTCTTACTGAGTATCTTTGCCTTGTTTTCCAATACAAATATCTAAACACTCTTAAATCGAGAACAGAAAAATAAACTTATTTCAAAGGGAAAACATTTTTCGGACCCCAGTTGTCAAAATTTTTTTCTTGTTTTAAGCATAAAAATTGTTTGCATTGTTTACACACTCATCTTTAACACTTGTGATAGAGGCCTGAAAATGACTTAAAATAAGCAGAACAAATAAGCTTATTTTAAACTTTTCTTATTGCAGTTCATTTTTGTCTTTGAAGAACCAGGATTCTTGGAAAACCTAGATAATATAAGAAAGCCTCATTTTAAAAGTGAACATTAATATTTATTTTTATGCCATTTAATCAGGCAGAAATTGTGAGAAAAAATATTTCAGCGAATCAGGAATGACTGGAAAAGTCACGTAAATGAGTTATTTTGGAGTGGGTGTGTTTGATCACATCAGCACTGGTTCTAGTGACCAGCAGTGGAAGTGTGTGTTTTCTCTCTGTGCGGTTCGTCTCTAGATGGGTTTCAGCGAGCCGGAGCTGTTCTCTGAGCGCAGCCGCCCATCTGCTCAACAGATGCTTTCATAGACTTTCTCCAGATAAAGTGATTGTTGAGAATTTTAATTAAAACCTCAACAATTTGCACTTGTTTACTGGATTGGACATAACTGCAGCATGAGACATGCGTCCGGCCGCGAGCCAGACGGACTCTCTCTGCGGGCCGGAGTTTGATGTGCCTTTATTAAACACAGTCGAAACAGAGTTTGGCCAAACACTGGTAAACAGCAGACGAGGATGTGAGCGTTTGTGTTGGTGTGGAAATAACAGAGCGCTGTGAGTTTCTGGAGCCCTGCATGCGTGTGTGTAATGTGTTTAATATGTGTGTGTGTGTGTGTGTTTGTACATACTTAACCTTATTTTGGGGGCAAATTTGTACACAGAAGTGAGCTACACTTGACAAAACTCATCGTTTGAGGATGTCTTCATTTGTAAAAATGACATAAAAATAAAGTAAATGCAGAACATTTTCAGCAGCTCTTAATGTAAATGGTGTCAATATCCATCTTAAGTAAATTCAGTATTGATTCATTCCGTTGTAAGAATCAATAGTTATTAATTTAGTTGATTTATCTATATCAGCACTGGAGTAAAGAGTGATGTCATCATCCAGCTCAGTTCAGTTCGCATATAATGGTGTGAATGCAGCAGATCAAAGCACTGTTGAATATCAAATGTCAAGTGTCCCCGACTAAGCAAGCCAAAGGCGACAGCAGCAAGGAACCCAAACTCCAACAGGTGACATCAGGTGGCAAACAGGTGTTAAAATGGAGAAAAAAACCTTGGGAGAAACCAGGTTTAGTCGGGGGGGCAGTTCTCCTCTGGCGAACAGTGCTTTGTTATGATTCAGGCAGCTATCATAAGTCTGATAGGATCACAACAATCAAAGTATTTATTTCAGTTCCATCCAGTTGAGGATCGTATTCATCACGCCGGTATGGACGGTCTGTTGAGGAACTGTGGCACTGGCTGTCGCGTCGATGAGGCCTTCCCAGTGGATGATCCAGTCGACTCAATCTCTGCTGATGCTTCAGGGCTGCGTTGTGGTCGTGTGTGAGTGTGTGTGTGCAAGTGTGTGTGTGTGTGTGCAAGTGTGTGAGTGTGTGTGTGCAAGTGTGTGTGTGTGTGTGCAAGTGTGTGAGTGTGTGTGTGCAAGTGTGTGAGTGTGTGTGCATGTGAGTGTGTGTGTGCATGTGAGTGTGAGTGTGTGTGCAAGTGTGTGTGTGTGTGTGCAAGTGTGTGTGCATGTGAGTGTGTGTGTGCAAGTGTGTGAGTGTGTGTGCATGTGAGTGTGTGTATGTGCATGTGAGTGTGTGTGCAAGTGTGTGTGAGTGTGTGTGTGCAAGTGTGTGTGGAGTGTGTGTGCAAGTGTGTGTGTGTGTGTGAGTGTGTGTGTGTGCAAGTGTGTGTGAGTGTGTGTGCATGTGAGTGTGTGTGTGTGCATGTGAGTGTGTGTGTGTGCATGTGAGTGTGTGTATGTGCATGTGAGTGTGTGTGCAAGTGTGTGTGTGAGTGTGGGTGTGTGTGTGCAAGTGTGTGTGCGAGTGAGTGTGTGTATGAGTGTATGTGAGTGCATATGAGCGTGCGAGAGTATGACTGTGTGTGTGTGTGTGAGTGTGAGTGTGTGTGTGTGTGTGTGTGTGCAAGTGTGTGTGTGAGTGTGTGTGTGAGTGTGTGTGTGTGTGTGCGAGTGTGTGTGTGCAAGTGTGTGAGTGTGTGTGCATGTGAGCGTGCGAGAGTATGACTGTGTGTGTGTGTGTGTGTGTGTGTGTGTGTGTGTGTGTGTGTGTGTGTGTGTGTGTGTGTGTGTGTGTGTGTGTGAGTGTGTGTGAGTGTGTGTGTGTGTGTGTGTGTGTGAGTGTGTGTGTGTGTGTGTGTGTGTGTGTGTGTGTGTGTGAGAGTGCTTTTGTTTATATTACATTGTGGGGACCAAATGTCCCCATGATGTAATATAAACCTGAGTTCACCTACATCGTGGGGACCAGCCAGCGGTCCCCACAATGTAAATGGGTTTATAAATCATATAGAATGAGTTTTTGTGAAAAAGTAAAAGTTTGCACAGTTTCCTGTGAGGGTTAGGTTTAGGGGTAGGGGCAGGGTAGGGGGATAGAATGTACAGTTTGTTCAGTGTAAAATGCATTGAAGTCTATGGAAAGTCCCCACAATTCACAAAAACAAACATGTGTGTGTGTGTGTGTGTGAGTGTGTGTGTGTGTGTGTGTGTGCAAGTGTGTGTGTGAGTGTGTGTGTGTGAGTGTGTGTGCTCAGTGTTATTTATGAAGGGTCATGCTGCTGCCAGACCAAAACCACACACTCCTAAATCTCTCCTGTCGATCACTGAGCCAAAGATGAACCACAGGGTGAGTGTCAGTACCAGATGGAGACGTGTGTGTCCGTGGACGATCCATCAGAGGAAGTGGATCTAGTCTGTCTGTAATACGCTCAGATACCTGGACACACAACAGCAGCTACAGACACACGTGAAGTACAGCAGCAGTGCTGTGAAACACATGACCCGTCTGATTGTGCTGCGTTTTGGTCTCCTGCAGAGTTTAATCGAACACGACAGGCTGTTCAAGAATGAACACAGATCTGTGAGTGTGATTTCTGTCTGTTGTTCTCTCTCCAGACGGTTTTAAGGAGGTCTGTCTGTCACTTCAGTGTGAGGACGTGTTGGTGCGAACGGGTCTGAAGGACAGGAGCTCCGTGTTTGTGGGTCCGTTTTCCTGCAGTGCGGATCTGGAGGCTCATTGGTGCAGACACAGCGGAAGCTCCACCCCCGACTCACCTGGACCCCCGAGAGTGTTGATTGACATGAAGGGAGGACTGCTTCAGGTAACATGACAAATGCCGCTGCTGCTTCTGTTCGCATATCCTCTCACACTCCACACATGTGTCCTTCCGTTCTATTGAACGTGTCTTAAATGAAATCATGTGCTCATCTCCGTAAACTCTGAGCGCGGCCGCTGAACATGCAGAAATCCCCTAATGTTCCTGTTCACTGTTAGTCAGAGACACACGGAGTCATTCTGAGTCAGAGATTCCAGCTGATTCAGGCCAAGAACTCACACACATTTACTTAGCTATCTAACTGGAGACATTGCATGGACTAGTATTGTTTTTATATACATTTAGTTATAAATTCTGCAACCTAAACCTAACCCACACACTAAACCTCACTGAAAACTTTCTGTCTGTCTGGCACAGGTGTTTTGGGGGCAGCAGCAGTTTAATTGTTTATCTGAGATTCAAGAGCAGCTGCAGAACTACTGGAGTCAGATGAGCAGTACGGAGGCGGAGTCTACCAATAAGCCCCTCCTCTCTACACCCCTGCCCACCCCTCGCCCTGCCCAATCAGAACACTCCTCTGATGACCTGCGCACAGGCCTCTTCCAGTACATACAGGACTCAGGTAACACACACACACACACGTATGTGTTAGAACTTCATAACATTTTCATTAAAATTTTCAAGTGTGTGTGATGATCTGATGTCTGTCTGTCTCTCAGCGTGTCAGAAGCTGCCGTCGCCTCATGAGGTGGTGTTTTGGAGGGAGACGGATGAGTCTTCAGGTGTAATGCTGTGGCGTTACCCTGAACCACGCGTGATCACGTTTCTCAGAATCACACCTGTTCCCTTCAACACCACAGACGACCCGGATATCAGCACGGCCGACCTCGGAGACGTGCTGCAGGTGATTAGTGCTGCATTAGAGCTGCATTAGTGCTGCATTAGAGCTGCATTAGAGCTGCATTAGTGCTGCATTAGAGCTGCATTAGTGCTGCATTAGAGCTGCATTAGTGCTGCATTAGAGCTGCATTAGTGCTGCATTAGAGCTGCGTTAGTGCTGCGTTAGAGCTGCATTAGTGCTGCATTAGTGCTGCGTTAGAGCTGCATTAGAGCTGCATTAGAGCTGCATTAGTGCTGCATTAGAGCTGCATTAGAGCTGCATTAGAGCTGCATTAGTGCTGCATTAGAGCTGCGTTAGTGCTGCGTTAGAGCTGCATTAGTGCTGCATTAGTGCTGCATTAGAGCTGCGTTAGTGCTGCGTTAGAGCTGCATTAGTGCTGCATTAGTGCTGCATTAGTGCTGCATTAGAGCTGCGTTAGTGCTGCGTTAGAGCTGCATTAGTGCTGCATTAGTGCTGCATTAGTGCTGCATTAGAGCTGCGTTAGTGCTGCGTTAGAGCTGCATTAGTGCTGCATTAGTGCTGCGTTAGAGCTGCATTAGTGCTGCATTAGAGCTGCATTAGTGCTGCATTAGAGCTGCATTAGAGCTGCATTAGTGCTGCGTTAGAGCTGCATTAGAGCTGCATTAGAGCTGCATTAGTGCTGCATTAGAGCTGCATTAGAGCTGCATTAGAGCTGCATTAGTGCTGCATTAGAGCTGCATTAGAGCTGCATTAGTGCTGCATTAGAGCTGCATTAGTGCTGCATTAGAGCTGCATTAGTGCTGCATTAGAGCTGCATTAGTGCTGCATTAGAGCTGCATTAGTGCTGCATTAGAGCTGCGTTAGTGCTGCGTTAGAGCTGCATTAGTGCTGCATTAGTGCTGCGTTAGAGCTGCATTAGTGCTGCATTAGAGCTGCATTAGAGCTGCATTAGAGCTGCATTAGTGCTGCATTAGAGCTGCATTAGTGCTGCATTAGAGCTGCATTAGTGCTGCATTAGTGCTGCATGAGAGCTGCATTAGTGCTGCATTAGTTTTGCAGTTTTTTTTCTGCATTAGAGCTGCATTAGTGCTGCATTAGAGCTGCATTAGAGCTGCATTAGTGCTGCATTAGAGCTGCATTAGTGCTGCATTAGAGCTGCATTAGTGCTGCATTAGAGCTGCATTAGTGCTGCATTAGAGCTGCATTAGTGCTGCATTAGAGCTGCATGAGACTGCATTAGAGCTGCATTAGAGCTGCATTAGTGCTGCATTAGAGCTGCGTTAGAGCTGCATTAGTGCTGCATTAGAGCTGCGTTAGAGCTGCATGAGACTGCATTAGAGCTGCATTAGAGCTGCATGAGACTGCATTAGAGCTGCATTAGAGCTGCATTAGTGCTGCATTAGAGCTGCGTTAGAGCTGCATTAGTGCTGCATTAGAGCTGCGTTAGAGCTGCATGAGACTGCATTAGAGCTGCATTAGTGCTGCATGAGAGCTGCATTAGAGCTGCATTAGAGCTGCATTAGTGCTGCATTAGAGCTGCGTTAGAGCTGCATTAGTGCTGCATTAGAGCTGCGTTAGAGCTGCATGAGACCTGCATTAGTGCTGCATTAGTTTTGCAGTTTTTTTTCTGCATTAGAGCTGCATTCGTTTTTCACTAGGGCTACGTTAGACTGTTGATGCGGCTTTAGTGTTGCTAATGACTGCATGAGTCGGTCACTGTCGTCATTGAACTGAGAGCTGATTGGACCATCACAGACATGCACATGTTCGCTTGATGCATGTCCGCGGCAGTGTGCACATGCACCAGCTCATGATTCATATTTAATTATTTTCAGCTCAGAACTTTATTTTTTCCTTTTATTGCAGCTTCAGAAAGCCTCCATTAATTGATCCTGTGATTTGATTTCTGCAGTTTTACAGGAAACGCTCGTAAAGCAGTGACTGTTGCCATTTGTTAAAGAGAAACAGATTTCACACCCGAGTCAGACAAACAGTTTCTCTTTCACTCTTTTGTCCGGATGTCAGTCATTCATGACACACTGAAAGCCTTTCAGTTTGTTTTTGCTCAGTTTTATGATGACAAACACTGTATTTGTGTTTGAGGAGCATTTGTGACTCAAAGAGCTTCTCATGATGATCATTAGTGTTTCATTCATTTGATGGAGCATCAGAAGCTCTTTAAGAGTCATAACCTCATCTGTCTCTGTCTGTAGGTGCCGTGCAGTCTGGAGTACTGGGACGAGCTGCAGCGAGCGTTTGTGCCGTATAGAGAGTTCAGCCTATCAGAGAGCAGCGTGTGTGAGCTGACCCTGCCCACTCTGACCCCCGACACACACCAGACTGCCCTGGTGACCTCTGACCTCTGGAGGGTAGTTCTCAACAGCACCAGTGACGGAGGAGAGGAGAGGTGAGTGTGTTTTACTTGAGTTTGTGTTTTAGATGCGAGTGTGCCATTGTGTAAACGTGTGTGTCTGTGTGTGTGTGTGTGTGTGTGTGTGTGTGTAGTTCGGACAGTGAATCAGGTTCTCAGGTGCCCTGTGAGCAGCTGGTGTGTCCTACTGCTCTGGCTGCATGTACTCGAGTGGACTCGTGTTTTGCACCATGGTTTGTGCCGTCAGTCGGCGTCTCTTTACGACTGGCCTTCCTGGAGCTGCACTTCTGCCACAACCTGGATCAGCTGGGCACAGGTGAGTGAGTGAGTGAGTGTGTGTCTGTGTACAATCAAGATAAACACTTAAACACTTTGTCCTGATTTTATTCTCTTCTCTAATTTGGCTCTTTTGCAGTGCCATGCCAGAAGCTCCGCCCCTTCCTCCCAGACAGGAAGTTGCCTCAGGATCAGGAGTTTGCGGTGGTGTGTGTGCGTGAGCCGTGCGTGTTTGTGCGTCAGTGGAGTGACGTGTCTCAGTGCTGTCACGAGCTCAGCTTCTCGTCCACGTTGAGCTGCCGTCTGCTGGAGTACCGTAACCTCACGCAACTGCCCGTCGTTCAG
>NC_090222.1:40935000-41000000 GCF_024489055.1 Chanodichthys erythropterus | reverse complement strand
AGTCACTAAACGCTCGGGCTCTTTTTCCCACTGTGCACTGCGGTGTGGGGCGTTCACCGCGCGGCGTGTCTCCGCTGGGACTCGTGTGGCATGCGAATGACTTCAGGGCTGTGGACGCTGTCTGGGGCGCGTTCAGTATGGAGTCCATTAGCACCAATCTGGACGGAATTTGGGCGGATATTCCACTTCCTGTCTGTTCCTTTGGGGGGCAGTGGGGGTTCATCACAGTAGCTGCTGCCAAACCCCTAAAACACACACTCACTCACTCTCTCTCTCTCACATACACACACACACACACAGAGTAAATGGTCTTAATTGCAGTTGCAGTAAACATGAAAATGAATAAATCTCGTGTGTTGAGCTCGTCCTCATGCCTCTTTCACACACTTCTCACTCCTTCGGGCCGTGATGAGGTCATGCATCATGTGAACGAGCCCCTGGCGGCCCATCGCAATTATAGCTGCATCTCACATCCATAATTTCCCGGTTTGAGTTACGGCCGCTGGTGTGGATGGGTGTGAGAGCGACTCATGCGTGGGAGTTTGCGCTGATCTGTGCTCAGAGAAAAAACACTGATATCAAATCTAAAAATCAGATCACGGTTCCTCCACATGATGTAAGCCGTTTTCGGCACGTTTTCTAATTTTGTTGGGGTCGGGTGTTTTTGTACATGTCCGGTTGCGTTTGGCTCGCGGCTGAGCTGGAACACGTGCGGCGGCTGCGTTTGATGTGAGGCGAGGGCCGCTGTTATGGCTTCTCCCGAAGGTCGCGCTCGGCCACAGGCGCTAGAAAATGGGCTGTTGTAAAAATAAAGGGGGTCGAGGCGCTCGGGCCGCTGCTTCCACACATCTGATGAGTAATACAGCGCAGAGATCTGAGAAATTATGTCATTTCCACTCGGCAGCCCTCTGGAGGAGGAAGATCTCCTCAAATTGACTTCAGCCTTTGATTGGCCGTGTTTTCGTAACGGAATCCGCCTTCAAACGGACAGGAAAGCGCAAGGATCAGGCCTGACCGCGGTCACCGCGCGCTTTGACCCTCACGCTAATTTGTTTAACTTTACAGTTTGAGAAACGCTTAGCGCAGTTCAGAGTGTCGGTGTGATCTCACGCTGACCCAACAGAGTTTCTGTCAGATTCCAGATTCAGAGGAATGATAAACAAGAGTTCACACTGCCAACGGTTTAATCAGCATTAATACACACACACACACACACACACGTTTGTTTTTGTGAATTGTGGGGACTTTCCATAGGCCGCAATGCATTTTATACTGTACAAACCGTACTTTCTATCCCCCTACCCCTAACCCTAAACCCAACCATCACAGGAAACTGTGCACACCTTTATTTTCTCACAAAAACATCATTTAGTATTTTTATTAATTAATTTACATTGTGGGGACCGGTGGCTGGTGAACTCAGGTTTATATTACATCATGGGGACATTTGGTGTGTGTGTGTGTGTGTGTGTGTGTGTGTGTGTGTGTGTGTGTGTGTGTGTGTGTGTGTGTGTGTGTGTGTGTGTGTGTGTGTGTGTGTGTGTGTGTGTGTGTGTGTGTGTGTGTGAGTGAGTGAGTGAGTGAGTGAGTGAGTGAGTGAGTGAGTGAGTGAGTGAGAGAGAGAGAGAGAGAGAGAGAGAGAGAGAGTGAGTTGAGTCAGGGCCGGATTATCCATAGGCGGGATTGGGCGAGTGCCCTGGGGCACCAGCCAATAGGAGGGCACCAAGTGATTTAAGATAATGACTAGACTTTTTTTTAAAAATCATGTTTTGTATTATTTAGCTTGAAAGATATGGTAACAAAATTAACAGTTACAATATATACAGAGAGAATATAAAGAGCCCTGCCCCTTTGATCGCAAAAGTGAAAGTGCCCTTTGCGGTCGCTCGCGGTATAGCACTCCCGCGGGATCCAACGCAACCGTGTGCGGCGCGGGATAAGATTTGATGGTGCGACACTATCGTGTGCGGGTTGCGGGAGAATCAAATGATTCACAGAACTCTCGCAAAATAGAAATATTTAAACAAAAATATCTAAACTAATACATTTGTATTCATATAGCCTATTGCAAAAAAGCAACAAGAACAACAAATATATAAAATAAAATAAAAATTTACAGTCGCAAACATGCGAGATTCTATTTATAACAGTAGAATCTATTGCAATATTAGCCAAACACAGACATATCTGTTGATTTCTGACACGCAATGGAGACGCAACACAATCAGGTGTTTATGTCAGAATCCTCTCACCACTCAAAACGCCAGAGTTTTTATGCAGACGGTGCTGCATAAAAGAGCGGAACTGAATCCTGCGGGCGCGGGGCTGAAAAATCCGTCCCATCTGATGTAGGTCTCTACATCGCGGTGCCCCCGAGTTCCAATTTCTCCTCCCCCAGATGCGATTTTGCCCCTGCCCTAGCGGAGGTATGTGCATGCCACTGCATGGAGGACACCATGGTTTATTCTTGCCTATTTATTTTGAAAATTATTAAAACGAAAATTATAGGCCTATGTAGAGTCCCATACAACCATACATTCACAGTGCTGGTCCGGTGGCTGACGATTCTGTAATTTCGGTCAAATGCACACATTTTTCGCTGTGTATAAAACATAGGCTACAATACGCTTCAAATGATTACACATATGTAAATGTTCATGTGCAATGTTTTTTTTGTTTTTTTTTTTACCTAGGAAGCTCGTATTTACAATAATTCCTATTGCACGTGAAGGCAGAATTAATGAGCAATTTTGCATGCACAAATTCTAGAAAAAAGATTTTCTGCTTAGGTAAGACTTAAAGACTTGTGGGGGGGGCACTTCAAATGTGGTCACCCTATGCACTACACTGTGTTAATCCAGGCCTGGTGTGACTGAGAGTGTGTGTGTGTGTGTGTGTGTGTGTGTGTGTGTGTGTGTGTGTGTGTGTGTGTGTGTGTGTGTGTGTGTGTGTGTGCGTGTGTTTTAACTGCTTAAGCTATCGCTCAGCCTGGAGGCGTCAGTAATAGTTTGTTTCTCCTCTAGAGGTCGCTCTCGTACTGTATAATGACAGTGGACTGATTGTTCCAGCAATCAGCTATTGATGCCGATTATTTGGCAAAAACATTGAATCGGTCAACCTCTAATGCTGACGCGGCGTGTGTTTCAGCTGCTGCACATCTGCATGGAGGGCTGGGGGAACTGGCGCTGGGCCGAACCCTTCAGCGTGGACGAAGTGGGGACGCTGCTGCGAACCATCCAACATAAAGGACAGACGGCGTCTCTCATCATCAGGGTTAAACAGCTCACTGGAGTCCAGAAACAGGTGCACACACAAACCACGACATTCCCACTTAGCAGATCAATAAATGTCATATGACACAGAGCGTCTCTCTGTCAGGTGATCATCTGCGGCAGACAGGTGATGTGCAGTTACCTCCATCAACCCATCGAGCTGCGGCTCGTCCAGCACTACACGGCTCAGGACAGTCAGCCCGTGCTGCGCGAGCGCGTCGCCCGTCTGGAGCCGGACAGCAAACCGCCCTCGTTTGTGCTGGAGGACGCGGAGCTGACGGAGCTGTGTGTGCGCGCGTGCGGCGATGACGCCTGGTCTCAGGACGTCTGTCTGGATCACAGCGACAAACACAACAGCTCTGTGGTGCAGGTGAGTCTCGATCAATAATCAGACGGAGGTCTTATAGTCACTGAAATAAACCAATTTACAAGCATCACATGACGTTTGAGCATCTGATCTGGAACACACGTCCATGAGCGTGTGTGGCGTGATTCCTCAGCGCTGATCATGTCTGAAGGGATTGTGATTGTTTGTTCTTCCTGTGTCCACCCCTGCACTTCCTGTCCAGAGACTCACTGAATGAGCAACATCAGCTGCTGTGTTCAAACACAGGAAATGAATGATGAACCATCAGGGTGTCTTATCGTGTGTGTGTGTGTGTGTGTGTGTGTGTGTGTGCACAGGTGCCGTGTTCTAATGGATCGCTGCTACATGTCTGGTGCACACGAATCCTGCTGGAGCCAAACACACACATGCAGCAGAGAGTGGTGAGTACACACACACACACACACACACACACACACACACACTCGAGTGTATTGATGGTGGTCATCAGTTGATGAGACTGCGCATGCGTGTTCAGGTTGTGTTCAGTCCTCTCTTCATGATGTGGAGTCACCTGCCGGATCCGGTTCTGGTTCATGTGGAGAAGAGGAGTCTGGGTCACAAAGACACGCAGCTCATTCATGGCCGCGGACACCAGGAGGCGCTGCTGAACGTGGAGGCAGATCTAACACACCACCTCACCTTCCAGGCCAGGTACACACACACTCACACACACACACACACACACACACATGCAGTACAGCAAGACTGATGCTTTAAACTCTCAAACTCTCGTCCTGTAATGACACACAGGAATCTCTCACTGCGTTGAGTGTGTGTGTGTGTGTGTGGTCAGACACAGACAGTCATAGCCACACACACTCTCTTGTGTTCGCTGAGTGAACTGCAGACAGGAGCTTGTTCTGTGTGTGTTTGAAACCCACACACTGTTCTTGCTGTTCCACTGAGTCGTTACCCATAATGCAGTGATTGTGTGTTTGTGTTCCAGGGAGGAAGAGGACGCGTCTCACTGTGCAGTTCCTGTGTCCACTGCTGTTATTAAACAGATCCTGAGCAGAGCAGCACCAGAACAGAACCAGAACCAGCAGGATGTTCTACAGCACTTCTATGGAGAGAAGACGTCCAGCGATCCGGCCTGGCCCTACAGCAGCCGACAGACAGACAGGTGCGCGCACACATACACACACACACACTCACTCACACACACTCGCACGTGTCATGTGATGCATTCATTCATGCATTAAAGTCTGTTCACCCCAAGAATGATAATTATAACCGTAAAGCTGCAATAATCACAAAACTATAACAATAAAATCACAGAGGAATAGTTGAAATCACTTAATTTTTTCTAGCTGATGAACCATAAAAACATTAACAGCCTATCAAAATCCCATAGTTATCGTTATCATTTTAGTTATTGTTATAGTTATCACTATAGTTATCTTTATCATTATAGTATCATAAGTAATCACTAGTTATCGTTATAGTTATCACTATAGTTATCGTTATCATTATAGTTATCGTTAGTTATCACTAGTTATCGTTAGTCATTGTTATACTTATCCCTATAGTTAGGGTTATCATTTTAGTTATCATTATAGTACTCACTATAGTTAATCGTACAGTGTGGATGCTAATATCGTTATAGTGACAGTTCTTGGTGTGAACAGGGCTGAAATATATACTTCACAGCTGCTCAACATGTCGTTGTCTGTGTGTTTGTGTGTGTGTGTGTTCAGGTGTGCGGTGGAGTCGGTGGCGCAGTGGGACAGTCCGATGCAGGTGCGTCTGAGTGCGTGGCGCTCGGGTCTGAACACGCTGCTGGTGGAGCTGCTGCCGTGGGCTCTTCTTGTGAACCGCTCACACTGGGACCTCTGGATGTTTGAGGCCGAGAGTATCATAGTGCAGATACCAGCCGGGAAAACCATCGTACCGCCAAACTTTAAGGTCTGTCAGACTGTCTGCATCACAACAGTGTTAAGAACAGAATCACTCTGTAACGTCTGTCCTGAACGTGTGTGTGACCCACAGGACGCCTTCCAGATTGGCATTTACTGGCCGCACACTAACACGGTACACAAGTCTCCTGCCGTGCGATTGGTCCACGAGGTGTCATCACCGCGGTGGCCGGAGGGGGGTGGAGCAGACGTCCTGCTACTGGATGAGGAGGGATACATACACACGGACATCACACTTGGAACACAGCATGGAAATCTCAAGGTGTGTGTGTGATTGATTGTTTTATCATTGCTGTCTCTGCATTGATGAGTTTAATTTGGAATCAGTAACTCGTCTCTTTCTGTCCATCTTTCGCAGCTCTGTCAGTTTTGTGTGTCGTCTTCAGTGAAATACGGGATTCAGGTTTTGCAGATTGAGGATAAAACTGTCCTGGTGAACAACACAACAAACAACATCAAATGTAGAGCTGTGATCCAACAACACACAACAGCCACACCTGAGCAGGTACAACACACACACACACACACACATTGAGGTGAATGTCATGAAAAGTCAAAAGAAACTTTAGTAACTCTGTCTCTCTCCGTCTGTCTGTCAGCCCTGTCATATCCCTGAGTCGTCTGGCTTCACTCTGGGTCCTGCGGGTGTGGCCGGAGATCAGGTGTGCTGTGCCGTGCCATGCTGGGACGTCCTGCGGGACGGTCAGACAGCAGAGGACGTGCAGCTGTCGGTGAAGCAGCTGCTGTTGAGCTGCGAGGCTGCGGTGGCGCTGCAGTGGAGTCCTGCGGCTCTTGTGCGAACGGATTTCCCCAGACAGAGCGTTTCTGTGCCCGTGGAGCCGGACACCGACTGGCCCTTCAACACGAGGTGAGACAGAAACTATAATGAATAATGACTCTCCTGTCTTCTGTAGAGCTGCTTTACTCCTGAATCTGAATTTGTCTCATATTTGATGAAGTTTGCATTACTGATTCTGTTATTTTCCTGTTTCTTACTGTGAATTTGCTTTGAAATGATCAGTACTGTAGAGTTGACAGAAACACAACAAACAATGTACAGCTGCTATAACACCTCAGTCCTCAAGAGGGCGCTAAAGTTCAAAGCAGCTTCACAGTTATAAACTGGGAAATATGTCTTAATGTTGCAAAATTCATCATTTATAAAACAAACTTTAAACAATTATAAGACAATAGAGTTATTTAGCTCAATTTACTTAAAATCTTCTCATCTGGTTAATCAGTAATATACCTTTAACCCAAACCCTCGGCACAGTGCTGAGTGTGTGTTCATGTTCAGAAACACAATGACTGTGTGTCTCTCTGTTTTTCTGTGAGTCTGGTGTTAATTAATGACGCATCCGGCTGTCTGTGGGTTGATGAAGGGTCTTCTGTGGTCAGTGAGTGACTCATATGTGTGTGTGTGTGTGTGTGTGTGTGTGTTTTAGGCCTCTGGTTCTGACCTGTCAGGAGCATCTGGGCGTCACGTATCTCACAGTGAGCGAAGATCAATGTCCACGGATGCTGATTCACAACCGCTGCCCCAAGAGCCTCTTACTGAAGGAGAACGTCAGGGGTAACACACTCTCACACACTGACACACACATACTCTATCTTTCACACACACAAACACACACACACGCACACACACACACACACACAGTGTAAAGACCTTACATGTGTGTGTTTCAGAGTCTCTGAGGTCGGAGGTGTTCTGCCGGATGGTTCCTGCTCACTCATCTGTCCATCATGAGCTGTTTCATCAGGCTTCCAGCTTCCCTGAGTGCCGACAGAAAGAGACGCTGCCCACCCTGCAGCTTCGCATCGTCACAGACACGCCCACCAGCCCCATACCCACACCCACCAGCCCAGAAGCCATGCCCACCTCACACGGCTGGACTGACGCCATTGATATCAGCAGCCCTGGAACACAGGTGAACAACAACACCTGACCTTAGGAGAAAATATTGTGAATTTTCTGATAAAAATGATGATTGTGATTTAAAATGTGTGTCTGTCTGTTTTGTAGGTTATTTTTCTTCCTGGTTTCGGCTGTTTGTACATTGATGTTGTTCAGCAGAGTGGCTCCATCACACTGACACTCGCACCAGAGAGCAGCGCTGCAGACGTCATCTCACGCCACAGGTACAACACACTTCTGCTTCACGCGTGTGTTCAGGTCCTCCACTGGAGGGCAGCGTTTGACACTCACCTCAGTTAATGTCATCATGAAAGGGAAGTTGTGTTCATCTTTTCTTCTGTATTGTGCCGTATATCCGAGTGAAATGCCTCTTAAACAAGAACAAATGTAGGGCGGGGCTTGATGTTGTCCATGGGGAATTGATTGGATGGTGGTAGATCTCATGTGAGTGACAGGTTGCCCCGCCCTCATCATCAGAGAAGAGAAGAGATGCTGCAAGAGTTATTCTGATTCAAGATTATGAGACATGAATTTAAAACAAAAACCTATTTTGATGTCATGATGTGTTTCTTGCAGGCTGTCCAATCAGATGGTGTCGTTCAAGATTCTGCTGAACGAGGCGAGCGTGGCGCTCTGTGATGACATCACCAGCCCGTCCGGTTCAGTGGAGCTGCTGCGTCTCACTGTCTCCAAACTGCTGCTCCAGCTGCCGCCCTGCGAACCCTCGGCCGACGGCACCGATGCGCCACCTGTTCACACCGTCCAGATGCACTGCGGCGGCCTGCAGGTGGACAACCAGCTGTACGAGCGCGCCAGCTTCCACTTCCCCGTCATCATGTGTCAGGAGCCTCCGGGCGACCTTGCGCTGATCCCGCAGGATGCCTGCTTCCTGTCTCTGAGCATCACCATCTCCGACTCTGGACATCTAGACCGGCTCGCCTTCAGCATCAGACCGGCGCGCGTCTACCTGGAGGACACCTTCATCTACTACATGAAGACGCTCTTCCACACATACATCCCAGAATGCACCATGAGTGGGCGGGGCGTTGGCAGAGGGGTGGAGTCGGCGCTCCCGCAGGAGGTTCTGGAATCCATGCGTGCTCTGGTGACGCCGCTGCGGCTTCAGAAGCTGTCGATCGAGCCGGTTCATCTGCTGGTCAGCATCCACGCGTCTCTGAAGCTCTACATCGCCTCCGATCACACGCCGCTGTCCTTCTCGCTGTTCGAGCGCGGCCCCATTTGCACCACGTCTCGACAGCTGGTTCACACGCTCGCCATGCACTACGCCGCTGGCGCCCTCTTCAGGGCAGGTGCGTCTCACACACAAACACACACCATCAGCTTCTTTTTGTGTCAGAAAGGAGATGCTAAATATTTCCTTGTACTGAAAGAAAATAAACATCTGTTTCTGAAACAAAAACCCAGTTTAAGCTTAGAAAGTTTAGAAAGTAGTTTATCAATATATGGCTTGAAAGTTAATCGACTATCAAATAAAATACCCAGGTACTTATAACTTGCAAAATGTTCTATTTTTGTTCCCTGGGAAGAAATAATATCAGGAAGATTCCTTGGTAGAGCTTTGGAATTTGAAAAAAATCATTAATTTAGTTTTGTCTGTATTTAAAACCAGTTTAAGTTGACAGAGAGGGGACTGTACAATATCGACGCTGATTAATAGCAGTGTTGTGTGCATAAAGATGGTACATAGCATTGGGAATGTTGTCACAAATATTATTTATGTAGAAGGAAAATTAAATGGGTCCCAAAACAGAGCCCTGAGGGACACCTGTAGAGACAGATGAACCCTTTAAAAACACACACTGTGTTCTCACTGAAGGGTAGTTTGCAAACCATTTGATAGCATTATCTGAGAGACCAAAAATAGCAAGTCTTTTTGAAAGGATGTCATGATCAACTGTGTCAATGAGATCCTTCTGAACAGATTTGTTTACCGTCTAGGGCATTTATAATATCACTAAACACTTTCATAGCAGCAGTGACAGTACTACGCTGCTTTCTAAAACCAGACTGAGAAGATTATTTATTTCCAGGAAAGTTTTTAATTGTTCATTCACTAATTTCTTCAAAAAATTGGCCTATTGTTCAACTGCAGTGAATCCTCCCTTTAATAAGAGGAGAAACAAACACAGACTTTAACTTTTGATCACAAGTTTTTACAGCTGAAGATGTCCTGATTTTCTTTTTTCTAACAAAAAATAATTAATCAAATTTTTTGTTTATTTAACACCATCTGTACACATTACAAACACATTTTTGGAAACAGTCTTCCGTAAACGACAGAACAAGACGACATAAACAAAGAACACACACATCAACGTATAGTAATTTATCTGCTTTATTACAGTGACTGTGTTTATTTAGTACAGAGCAGTCGAATCCTGTCTGGCACTAATGGAAGCTCATAATAATCTGTGTGTAAATCTGTGTTTTGTGTACTTGTGAGAGCCAAATATCATGACAATCAACGGTTGAGGACATTTTATGTGTCTTCACTAGCTAAAAACACTCATAAATCTGCCAAATCATGTTTGTATTGTTTTGCACTGGTTTCTGTGACGGTTACACCAGAGAAAATATCATTAACCTGATGATACACTGTGTGTGTGTGTGTGTGTGTGTGTGTGTGTGTGTGTGTGTGTGTGTGCAGGTTGGGTCGTTGGGTCTCTTGAGATTCTCGGCAGTCCCGCCAGTCTCGTGCGGAGTATCGGAAACGGCGTGTCAGATTTCTTCCGCTTGCCGTACGAGGGTTTGACTCGCGGGCCGGGAGCTTTTATCAGCGGCGTCTCTAGAGGAACAAACTCGTTCATCAAACACATTTCTAAAGGTAAAGACACACACACACACACACACACTCTTGACCTGCGATGGTGGCTTTAATTGATGTAATATCAACTACTGCATGATCAAACCTATGTTGCACAGATTACCTGTCAGTGAATGAAAAGTCCAAGAATACACATGACGCTACACATGTGATCCAGCAGCAGCGCGTCCATCACGAGTGTAACCGTGTGTTTCGATGCTGACATGTGTGTGTGTGTGTGTGTGTGTGTGTGTCTACAGGGACTCTGACATCCATCACGAATCTGGCCACGAGTCTGGCGCGTAACATGGACCGTCTGTCGCTGGACGACGAGCATTACATGCGTCAGGAGGAGTGGAGGCGGCAGCTGCCGGAGACTCTGGGAGACGGACTGAGACAAGGCCTGTCCAGACTGGGCATCAGCCTGCTGGGTGAGACACGTGTCCACGCTTCATTCCACAAACATCCCAAACTCAAGTATGAGACGCATTCACTCATGCCGTGTGTGTGTGTGTGTAGGAGCGATCGCAGGAATCGTGGATCAGCCCATGCAGACGTTCACACGGACACTGGATCTGCCGAACTCGGCGAGCAGCACCGCCCGCGGCGTCATCTCAGGGGTGGGGAAAGGCATCGTGGGAGTTTTCACCAAGCCAATAGGAGGAGCAGCTGAGCTGGTGTCGCAGACGGGATACGGTACGAGGACATTCACGCACACGAGCGCAGGAGAGTGTGTTGATGTGCACGTGTGCAGTGACCGTGTGTGTGTGTGTCGCAGGTCTGCTGCATGGCGCGGGTCTCTGGCAGCTTCCCAAACAGCTGCACCCGCCGACAGACTCCAGATCAGCCGACGCCAACAACAGCCACGTCAAATACGTCTGGTAAACCAACACATTCACTCGGAAAAACCTGGATATATGATTTTAGACCTGGAAAAGTCATGGAAATAAATCAAATATTTAAAAATCATGGAAGTTTGTGTAAGGAATATACATTTTTTTAGTTATGTCAAGCTTTAAAATATTTTATCGGGTAAAAAGTTCTTGTTTGTAAGTAAAAAAAAGTAGTAATATTAATTTAAAAACCTTATCCTTTAATTATGTACGATTAGATGCATCATGTAAATTCAACAGTAATAAAAAGTGTAAACCCTGAAGAACATAACTTAAAAAAGAAAACTAAAACTAAAAAAAGATTTTGTTAATTTCAATAATTGAACAAGATTTAAGATTTAAGATTTCTCTGATGTCACTTGATAAACAAGTTACAGATGTTACAGATAAATTATTCATTTTAATTTGCAGTTTTTATGATATAATTAACTTTTTGAATGTTTTATTTTGATATTTTAAAATTAGTTATTTTATTTTACATTTTTGTTTTATTTAATTTTAGTATGTTTTATTTTGATAGATATTAATTTAAAATTAGTTATTTTAATTAAAATTAATTCATTTTAAAATTAATACTTTTATTTTACATTTTTATGATTTAATTAATTTTTAGTATGTATTATTTTGATAGATATTAATTTAAAATTTGTTATTTTAATTAAAATTAATTAATTTTAACATTAATAATTTAATTTTACATTTTTATGATTTAATTAATTTTTAATATGTTTTGAGTTATTATTTTAAAATCTGTTATTTTACATTTTTATGATTTAATTGATTTTTATTGTTTTATTTTTTTATTGTTATTATATTAAAATTAATAATTTTATTTTACATTTTTATGATTTAATACATTTTTAGTATGTTTTATTTTGATAGCTATTATTTTTAAATGAATCATTTCATTTTAGACTTAGTGTTTTATTTTGATAGTTATTTAAAAATTAGTTATTTTATTTTGCATTTTTATAATTAATTTTTAGTGTTTTTTGATAGTTTTTATTTTAAAATTATTTTATTTTACATTTCTATGCTTTAATTTTAGTATGTTTTATTTTTCATTATTATATTAAAATTAATCATTTTATTTTACATTTTTATGATTTCATTAATTTTTTGTTTTTTTATTTTTTATTTTTTATTTTTAAATTATTTTATTTTACATTTCTATGCTTTAATTAATTTTTTAGTATGTTTTATTTTTCATTGTTGTTATATTAAAATTAATCATTTTATTTTACATTTTTATGATTTCATAAATTTTTAGTGCTTTTTTGAGTTTTTATTTTTAAATTATTTTATTTTACATTTCTATGCTTTAATTTTTTTGTGTGTTTTATTTTTCATTGTTATTATATTAAAATTAATCATTTTATTTTACATTTTTATGATTTCATTAATTTTTTGAAACCGATTCTGAGGATGAGCTTCAGTCCGCACGTCTCCTCAGTGTGTGTGTGTGCGTGTGTGCGGCTGGAATCGATCTCCCATAATCCCCTGCGACTCAGGCCGTGTCTCTGTCTCTGCAGGAAGATGCTGCAGTCTCTGGGCCGTCCTGAGCTGCACATGGCTCTGGAGGTGCGTATGGTGAGCGGATCGGGTCAGGAACACGCGGGCTGTCTGCTGCTGAGCGGAGAGGTTCTGTTCGTGGTCAGTGTGTGTGAGGACGCGCAGCAGCAGGCCTTCCCCATCACTGAGATCCAGTGTGAACACGACACACACACGCCTGGACGCATCACACTCACACTGCAGCAGCACCGCATGACCAGTGACGGCGAGGTACACACACACACACACATACCCACACACACGCCCACACACACACACACACATACCCACACATATACACACACACACACACACACACATACCCACACACACGCCCACACACACACACACACACATACCCACACACACACACATACCCACACACACACACACACACACACATACACATACCCACACACACACACACACACACACACAAACCCACACACACACACACACACACACACATACACATACCCACACACACACACACACACACACACACACACACATACACATACCCACACACACACCCACACACACACACACACACACACACGTTTGTTTTTGTGAATTGTGGGGACTTTCCATAGGCCGCAATGCATTTTATACTGTACAAACCGTACTTTCTATCCCCCTACCCTACCCCTAACCCTAAACCTAACCATCACAGGAAACTGTGCACACCTTTATTTTCTCACAAAAACATCATTTAGTATTTTTATTAATTAATTTACATTGTGGGGACCGGTGGCTGGTCCGCACGATGTAGGTGAACTCAGATTTATATTACATCGTGGGGACATTTGGTCCGCACAATGTAATATAAACAAAAGCATACCCACACACACACACACACACACACACACACATACCCACACACATACCCACACACACACACACACACACACACACACACACACACACACACACACACACGCCTGGACGCATCACACTCACACTGCAGCAGCACCGCATGACCAGTGATGGCGAGGTACACACACACACACAAGTCTGGTTCACTATCCTAATGTAAAGGTTTTTAGTAACCATTGAGATGCACTCTTTCCCTGCCATTGATTGAAATTTCTGGCAATCCATGTTTTCACTGTTATATGGTAGGGGGCGCTGTTACGCATCTTCTGAAAGAATACCGAATGTCCAGATCAAAACACAGGCAAGGAAGAAGCAGAATCGAGCAACAGATCGTTGCATTGTTGACGCATATGAAAAATAACACAATCATCAAACATTCAACAGCATATCAATCAAAACTGCCTAACGTTGCTGAATGAAATGAAGAGGAAACGACTATGAAGCTTTGAGGTTGTTGATGGACTCGGATCTACTCCATCTGTGTTTTGATCACGAGGTTGAATACAGTTACTTATTCGTCCCTTGAAATGATGCGACGCTTCCTTAAGCACACTATGTGCATGTCGCTGGTCACGAGCGCTGTTAGAAATTTATGAATAAATTCAGCATTTCAAAAAATTATTTTAATAAAGGACATATTGATCTTGTGAAAAACACATTTTTGGGTCATTTTATTGGACCAGTATTTTTTAATTGACTGTTAAATTTCTCTGTCGCATATGTACTGAGACGCCTATTTGCCATCAGCCCATTTCGCGGTGCTATTCCTTGGCTGACACAGAAGGTGCTTTAAAATGGACATTAGCCCATTATAATAGAGCTACTGCTCTAACAAAATTCACATTTTCAGCATTTTTTCTGTAGAATTCTTTTTTTATGAAGCGTTGAACTTGGCACATGACACCATGCACAAAGAGCCGTATTGCACCTTCAGCCCAATTTGTGGCGCTGTTTCCCGGCAACCTCAGTGGGGGCGTTAAAGAGGACATTAGTCCATTATAGTAGAGCTACTGCTCTAACAAAATACAGATTTTCAGCATTTTTTACTGTAGAATTATTTTTTTATGAAGCATTGAACTTGGCACATGACACCATGCACAAAGAGCCGTATTGCACCTTCAGCCCAATTTGCGGTGCTGTTTCTCGGCCGAGACAGAAGGTGCATTAAAGAGGACATTAGCCCATCATAGTAGAGCTACTGCTCTAACAAAATACAGATTTTCAGCATTTTTTACTGTAGAATTATTTTTTTATAAAGCATTGAACTTGGCACATGACACCATGCACAAAGAGCCATGTTGCACCTTCAGCCCAATTTGCCGTGCTGTTTCTCGGCCAACACAGAAGGTGCATTAAAGAGGACATTAGCCCATCATAGTAGAGCTACTGCTCTAACAAAATACAGATTTTCAGCATTTTTTACTGTAGAATTATTTTTTTATGAAGCGTTGAACTTGGCACATGACACCATGCACAAAGAGCCGTATTGCACCTTCAGCCCAATTTGCAGCGCTGTTTCTCGGCCGACACAGAAGGTGCATTAAAGAGGACATAAGCCCATCATAGTAGAGCTACTGCTCTAACAAAATACAGATTTTCAGCATTTTTTACTGTAGAATGAAATTTTTATGAAGCGTTGAACTTGGCACATTACACAATTCCCTTTGAGCCGTATTGCACCTTCAGCCCAATTTGTGGCGCTGTTTCCCGGCAACCTCAGTGGGGGCGTTAAAGAAGACATTAGTCCATTATAGTAGAGCTACTGCTCTAACAAAATACAAATTTTCAGCATTTTTTACTGTAGAATTATTTTTTTATGAAGCATTGAACTTGGCACATGACACCATGCACAAAGAGCCGTATTGCACCTTCAGCCCAATTTGCAGCGCTGTTTCTCGGCCGACACAGAAGGTGCATTAAAGAGGACATAAGCCCATCATAGTAGAGCTACTGCTCTAACAAAATACAAATTTTCAGCATTTTTTACTGTAGAATTATTTTTTTATAAAGCATTGAACTTGGCACATGACACAATTCCCTTTGAGCCGTATTGCACCTTCAGCCCAATTCGCGGCGCTGTTTCTCGGCAACCTCAGAGGGTGCGTTAAATTGGACATGATCCCATTATAGTAGAGCTACTACTCTAACGAAATCCAAATTTTAAGCAGTTTTTACTGTGGAATTATTTTTTTATGAAGCTTTAAACTTGGCACATGACACCATGCACAAAGAGCCGTATTGCACCTTCAGCCCAATTTGCGGTGCTGTTTCTCGGCCGAGACAGAAGGTGCATTAAAGAGGACATTAGCCCATCATAGTAGAGCTACTGCTCTAACAAAATACAGATTTTCAGCATTTTTTACTGTAGAATTATTTTTTTATGAAGCATTGAACTTGGCACATGACACCATGCACAAAGAGCCGTATTGCACCTTCAGCCCAATTTGTGGTGCTGTTTCTCGGCCGAGACAGAAGGTGCATTAAAAAAGACATTAGCCCATCATAGTAGAGCTACTGCTCTAACAAAATACAGATTTTTTAACATTTTTTACTATAAAATTACTTTTTTATGAAGCTTTGAACTTGGCACATGACACAATGCACAAAGAGCCGTATTGCACCTTCAGCCCAATTTGCAGCGCTGTTTCTCGGCCGACACAGAAGGTGCATTAAAGAGGACATAAGCCCATCATAGTAGAGCTACTGCTCTAACAAAATACAGATTTTCAGCATTTTTTACTGTAGAATGAAATTTTTATGAAGCGTTGAACTTGGCACATTACACAATTCCCTTTGAGCCGTATTGCACCTTCAGCCCAATTTGTGGCGCTGTTTCCCGGCAACCTCAGTGGGGGCGTTAAAGAAGACATTAGTCCATTATAGTAGAGCTACTGCTCTAACAAAATACAGATTTTCAGCATTTTTTACTGTAGAATTATTTTTTTATGAAGCATTGAACTTGGCACATTACACAATGCACAAAGAGCCGTATTGCACCTTCAGCCCAATTTGCAGCGCTGTTTCTCGGCCGACACAGAAGGTGCATTAAAGAGGACATAAGCCCATCATAGTAGAGCTACTGCTCTAACAAAATACAGATTTTCAGCATTTTTTACTATAGAATGACATTTTTATGAAACTTTGAACTTGGCACATGACACCATGCACAAAGAGCCATATTGCCCAGAGGGTGCAATAAAGGGGACATTTGCCTATTATAGTATAGTACTACTACTCTAATGAATTACTGTAGAATTCTTTATTTTTTTTTATTAATATGAATAAAATCCTGTTAATATTGTTCACACACTCCCTCTCCCTCTCCCTCTCTCTCTCTCTCTCTCTCTCTCTCTCTCAGGCCGACGGGTCTCGTGAGCGTCTCTCGGAGCTGCAGTACAGCCGGCTGGTGGATTTCGTCACTGGAGCATCTCAATATTTGTCTCCTTCTCTGTCGTCGCTCCATCAGCATCCGCCCATCACTCCAGCGGAGCCGCCACCCACCGTCTCCAAAACATACCAGTATCACGCAGACCCCGCCTTCGCACGCGTGTTCGTCTGCAAGTTCACCATGGTGAAAAACAGAGCGCTGCGCATCGGCTTCCACTGATGCTCTTATCCTCAGACTTTATTATTTAAAGAGTGTAAAACACTTTATTGAGACTTCACTACATAAGCCAGAGCTCGTCTCTAAGCCGCTGCTTTCTGTATGAATGTCATGCTTTAAACCAAATGAAGGCCTTTCGTTTTGTATTTTTATAAATAATGCAAGAAAGATGATTTACTGTTTTTATTGTATTATTTGCTCCTGTATTCTGGTGTAATGAAAATATAAGTGTTGCTTCACAATGAATCTACGTTTTGTAATAAAATCAGGTGTATCATTAGATTGAGGTCAGTGTGTCTGGTGTCTGTCTTCGTTTTCACTCTTCGGCCTGGTTTGATGACGTGAGCGTCTGAGCTGCGGCTGCGTTTGTGAACCGGAGCTTCTGCCTGCAGGGGAAACAGTCACATGTTTGAGTCACTGCAGGATTCACTGCAGATGTTGCTCTAGTTTGTGAGAAAAACTTTGCCTTTTACAATCAGACATATTTTAACAGGAAGTTAAAATATTCGTGAAGGTGCCGCATCATTTACCTGTTCACATTGCTAACTAGCAATTTATAAAATTTTAGACCTACAAACACCTACATATATGTGCATGTGCTTGACCTGTCTTACATGATGATGATGATGATGATGTCACTTCCGCAGTGTTTCCATGCTCCAGCATCGCCATGTGTTTCCAGTAGGACCAGGAGATCTGACGAGATCAACAATCAATCATCATAAACATGTTTTCATTTGCTGTGTGGAAAGAGTTCATCCATCATTCTAAAGATCATTTCAGATTTTCCGAGTCAATTATTTTGTTAATTATATGCAAAATGCAAGACATTAAACGAGGTCAGTGAGACACTACTGTGTGGATGAAAGTTTCTACATGAGTTTAGTTCTGGAAAAATAATCACTTTCCATTTAACATTAACTTCCTTAGTTAACATGAACAATGCTTTTATTAGGGTACGTTTACATGACAACGCTGTCAAAATGACGGATTCGTGAAAAACGACTAAACACGTACATTTATGCATGCCAGGTCAGTAGTTGTCATGGCGATGGCGAGATATCATGAACTAATGATGTTATAGCATTTATTCATCTCTAGCTAAATTAATTACATTACTAATATATTTTTTACATTTTTTTTTTTTTTTCTTTTTTCAAAGTTAAAATTTCGACATGTAATTTCAAACTGGGAAACTCCGACTTGGAATTTCCGACTAGTCATATTTACTACTGGGAAACTCGAGAGATCATTTTTATAGTGATAATAGCCTCTATTTGACCAGAATTCCAGAATTGTCAGCAAGCTGAGTCGGGCTTCAAAATTATCTCAAGTTTTCCAGTAGTAAATATGATTAGAGAGCAGTCGTCCAATTTCCGACTAGGAAACGCCAACCAGGAATTTCCGACTAGGAAACTCCAACTTGGAATTCCCGACTAGGAAACTCCAACTTGGAATTTCCGACTAGGAAATTCAATGCCCTCTCAAGTCATATTTACTACTGGAAAACTCAAGAGATAATTTTTATAGTGAAAATAGCCTCTATTTGCCCAGAATTCCAGAATTGTCAGCAAGCTGAGTCGGGCTTCAAAATGATCTCAAGTTTTCCGGTAGTAAATATGAGAGAGCAGTCGTCCAATTTCCGACTAGGAAACGCCAACCAGGAATTTCTGACTAGGAAACTCCAACTAGGAATTCCCAACTAGGAAACTCCAACTTGGAATTTCCAACTTGGAATTTCCAACCAGGAAATTCAATGCCCTCTCAAGTCATATTTACTACTGGGAAACTCGAGAGATAATTTTTATAGTGAAAATAGCCTTTATTTGCCCAGAATTCCAGAATTGTCAGCAAGCTGAGTCGGGCTTCAAAATTATCTCAAGTTTTCCGATAGTAAATAAGATGAGAGAGCAGTCGTCCAATTTCCGACTAGGAAACGCCAACCAGGAATTTCTGACTAGGAAACTCCAACTAGGAATTTCCGACTAGGAAACTCCAACTTGGAATTCCCGACTAGGAAACTCCAACTTGGAATTTCCGACTAGGAAATTCAATGCCCTCTCAAGTCATATTTACTACTGGGAAACTCGAGAGATAATTTTTATAGTGAAAATAGCCTCTTTTTGACCAGAATTGTCAGCAAGCTGAGTCGGGCTTCAAAATTATCTCAAGTTTTCCAGCAGTAAATATGACAAGAGAGCAGTCATGTCCAATTTCCGACTAGGAAACGCCAACCAGGAATTTCTGACTAGGAAACTCCTAGTCAGAAATTGGACATGACTGCCCTCTCAAGTCATATTACTACTGGAAAATAAGATTATTTTTATAGCAAAAATAATACATTAACTAATTAATGCACTTTGAACTGATCAATAAACCACCATATTAATGATTAATAAATGCTATAATGCTATATATTGCGCATTATTAAAGCATTACTGCTTTGTTTCTTAACACTGGTTAATTCATTAGATACCATGAACTCATGATACGCTCACAGTCTTTATTCATCTCTAGCATTACTAATATGTTTTTGACATTACAAACTTTTTCAAGTTTCAAGTTTAAAATTCTGACTTGGATTTTCCGACTAGGAAACTCAGATTAGAAAACTACTAGTCGGAAATTCCTAGTCGGAATTTGGATATGACTGCCGTCACAAGTCATATTTACTCTTAAGACAATTTTTATAATGAAAATAGCCTGTATTTGACCATAATTGTTGCGACGTGAATGTTTATATGGTTGTCAGTGAATGGGACGCTACATTTTATTCAAAATTAAATATCTTAAATACACTTTCCTGTTTCTTTGGGAAAATCTTATTAAAGGCAAAGAATCAGCCTGCTGTCCTCCATGATTCCTATTCTTTCTGATATCAAAGCGCTTCAACATGTCGAGAGTTTAAAGTGTTTAAATCATTTCCCTCACAGTAACAGTGAACACAAATTAATCATAAATGAAAACTTTATTTTAATAAATACTTATTCGAACAAAAACAGGGATAACAGTTCTGGTCAATTTTATAACAAAGGCTAAAAAACATTTAGCAATAATGAAGAGCAGAATAATAAATGGACAGCGATCATTCACACAGAATACATGTCCTAATATAATCATAAGATGTTCCATTAATACACAAACAATCCTTTAATACAGAACCAACAGGCGTCCAGTATTGTCAGAGACACACACACACACACACACACACACACACACACACACTGAAGGTTTGGAGAGACAGCAGCAGATGAGTCTGGTTACACTCAGTGAACAGAAGAACGGTGGCAGTGAGATGATTAACTGGCCAATGTCCTTCATGTGTGGCATCAGTGCTTCTAGTCTGAGGAGAGAAGACAACGGTGACCTTTAACCTTAAGCATATCATGAAAAACTTTCACACACAATGTTGGGAACCAAACAACATTGAACCCCGCTGTCACACAGTCATACAGATTTGAACGACATGATGGAGAGTAAATGATGATTGTTGTGAGTGTTTCTTTGGACAGATCCAGACACAGAATCCATGAGAACAGAGTTAATGCTTCAGTTCATCCATGCTCCTGATCACAGAAACAGTGTCTTTTCTGAAATAACCATAAATCAAAGAGAATTAAGTCTTACTGTCATGGTGAGCTGAAGATGAAGATCCAGCGTCTCCTCATGTGAAGTCCTTCATGAGTCCGTGTGACGCTCTTGTGTGTGAATAGACACTCATCTGACTGGATCATTTATGAAAACCAGGACAGTGACGGATGATCTTCTCCTGATCCACTAGAACAGACTCGATTCACACAGGCGAACGTGGCTTTTCTTCAAAAACTTAAATAATTTTTAAAAATATGAATATTGTTTTACCCATCATTTTCATTGGAAATAGATTAATCTTTCACTAATTTTGACTTTTGCCTTTGAAAACTGAGCTGAAGAACACGACGGATCTGCGAAAGCATTGATGATGAAGAGCTCCTGCTAATGTGAAATAGATGAAGAACAGTGTGACCTCTGACCTTATATGTGGCCACTTTCATGCCGTCACTCCCAGAGTTCTGCTGCTGCTCTTCATCAGCGCCTGCGTGAGCCTCGTCCTCCTCCTGCTGCTCTTCATCACACACACAGTGGAAATAAAATCTTTTTTTCTTTCATTTGAATTAATTAAAGCATGAAGGCTGATCGCAACAAGCTGAAGTAAAAATATCCTCTCCAATCACAAACACATTTCCAGCCGGACTATAGAAGATGATCAATCATAATACAACATTACTGTAGCCGAGGAGAGGACAGACGTATGATTATTGATGGAGTAATGGGTGTTTAAATGTGCATTTAGGATCTCGTTCTCCAGATCCCACTGGCACAGATTTGATCAATAACGCTAAAAGAATGAAATAAAATAATATTTGTTGTTTAAAACTCTCTTCTGTGATGGGACTTCAGTTGCCGGCTTTATATTCCAAAAAATCTCCTCATCTTTTTGAACAATGTATTTTAATAAAATTAGGTGTTCACGTATCAAATGCGTCTTGCATTAATGAAGTTAATATTGTTTGTAGCTAATTGTTAAAAAAGTACTATGATTAAAAGAGAGTTCTGAGGTTAAAATATATCTACTGTCATTGACCTAAAACAGGCTAAAATCAGCCCTTTTAGCAAGACCCTGTGCTGTGAATACACTGTGAATTAAACTGTAAAACTGAGCTAATGAGATGATCTGCAGCACATGATTACATTAATGTTTGTCAATATAATTAAAGAAAATAGAGAAAAAAGAAAGAACTGAATGCTTTAGATGTGTTGCAGAGAAAAACAGCAAAAACTACAAAGTTCTTCTGTGGGTCGTGTTTGTGTCGCAGTGCTGATCTGGACTGTACCTGAGAGCTGCTGTCGTCCGGCTGATCTGTCTGTCTCTGTCTCTCCCTCCACGACTTCTGATCCAGCATTCGCAGAAGATCGTCCTCCCCGACGGCTGAACGCAACGCCACAAACTCCGGCCAGTGCTTGAGCAGCTCGCTGAACACACACACCTGATACACAGACAGACAGACGGGGTCAGACAGACAGACGGGGTCAGACAGTAAGACAGACAGGGGTCAGACAGACAGACAGACGGGGTCAGACAGACAGACGGGGTCAGACAGACAGACAGGGGTCAGACAGTAAGACAGACAGGGGTCAGACAGACAGACAGATAGGGGTCAGACAGACAGACAGACGGGGTCAGACAGACAGACGGGGTCAGACAGACAGACAGACAGGGGTCAGACAGACAGACAGACGGGGTCAGACAGACAGACAGGGGTCAGACAGTAAGACAGATAGGGGTCAGACAGACAGACAGACGGGGTCAGACAGACAGACGGGGTCAGACAGACAGACGGGGGTCAGACAGACAGACAGACGGGGTCAGACAGACAGACGGGGTCAGACAGACAGACAGACAGGGGTCAGACAGTAAGACAGATAGGGGTCAGACAGACAGACAGACGGGGTCAGACAGACAGACGGGGTCAGACAGACAGACAGGGGTCAGACAGTAAGACAGATAGGGGTCAGACAGACAGACAGACGGGGTCAGACAGACAGACGGGGTCAGACAGACAGACAGACAGGGGTCAGACAGACAGACAGACGGGGTCAGACAGACAGGGGTCAGACAGTAAGACAGACAGGGGTCAGACAGACAGACAGACAGGGGTCAGACAGACAGACAGACGGGGTCAGACAGACAGACAGACGGGGTCAGACAGACAGACAGACAGGGGTCAGACAGTAAGACAGACAGGGGTCAGACAGACAGACAGACAGGGGTCAGACAGACAGACAGACAGGGGTCAGACAGTAAGACAGACAGGGGTCAGACAGACAGACAGACGGGGTAAGACAGACAGGGGTCAGACAGACAGACAGACAGGGGTCAGACAGTAAGACAGACAGGGGTCAGACAGACAGACAGACGGGGTCAGACAGACAGACAGACAGGGGTCAGACAGTAAGACAGACAGGGGTCAGACAGACAGACAGACAGGGGTCAGACAGACAGACAGACAGGGGTCAGACAGTAAGACAGACAGGGGTCAGACAGACAGACAGACGGGGTAAGACAGACAGGGGTCAGACAGACAGACAGACAGGGGTCAGACAGACAGACAGGGGTCAGACAGACAGACAGACAGGGGTCAGACAGTAAGACAGACAGGGGTCAGACAGACAGACAGACAGGGGTCAGACAGTAAGACAGACAGGGGTCAGACAGAAAGACAGATGGGGGTCAGACAGACAGACAGACGGGGGTCAGACAGACAGACAGGGGTCAGACAGACAGACAGACAGGGGTCAGACAGTAAGACAGACGGGGGTCAGACAGACAGACAGACGGGGGTCAGAAAGACAGACAGACGGGGGTCAGACAGACGGGGGTCAGACAGAAAGACAGACGGGGGTCAGAAAGACAGACAGACGGGGGTCAGACAGACAGACAGACAGGGGTCAGACAGACAGACAGACAGGGGTCAGACAGACGGGGGTCAGACAGACAGACAGACGGGGGTTAGACAGACAGACAGACGGGGGTCAGACAGAAAGACAGACAGGGGTCAGACAGACAGACAGACAGGGGTCAGACAGACAGACAGACAGGGGTCAGACAGACAGACAGGGGTCAGACAGACAGACAGACGGGGGTCAGACAGACAGGGGTCAGACAGACAGGGGTCAGACAGACAGACAGACGGAGGTCAGACAGACAGACAGACGGGGGTCAGACAGAAAGACAGACGGGGGTCAGACAGAAAGACAGACAGGGGTCAGACAGACAGACAGACAGGGGTCAGACAGACAGACAGATGGGGGTCAGACAGAAAGACAGACGGGGGTCAGAAAGACAGACAGACGGGGGTCAGACAGACAGACAGACAGGGGTCAGACAGACGGGGGTCAGACAGACAGACAGATGGGGGTTAGACAGACAGACAGACGGGGGTCAGACAGAAAGACAGACAGGGGTCAGACAGACAGGGGTCAGACAGACAGACAGACAGGGGTCAGACAGAAAGACAGACAGGGGTCAGACAGACAGACAGACAGGGGTCAGACAGACAGGGGTCAGACAGACAGACAGACTGCGGTCAGACAGACAGACAGACGGGGGTCAGACAGAAAGACAGACGGGGGTCAGACAGAAAGACAGACGGGGGTCAGACAGACAGACAGATGGGGGTCAGACAGAAAGACAGACGGGGGTCAGACAGAAAGACAGACAGGGGTCAGACAGAAAGACAGACAGAGGGGTCAGACAGACAGATGGGGGTCAGACAGAAAGACAGACAGGGGTCAGACAGACAGGGGTCAGACAGACAGACAGACAGGGGTCAGACAGAAAGACAGACGGGGGTCAGACAGAAAGACAGATGGGGGTCAGACAGACAGACAGACGGGGGTCAGACAGACAGACAGACAGGGGTCAGACAGACGGGGGTCAGACAGTAAGACAGACGGGGGTCAGACAGAAAGACAGACGGGGGTCAGACAGACAGGGGTCAGACAGACAGACAGACGGAGGTCAGACAGACATACAGACAGGGGTCAGACAGAAAGACAGACGGGGGTCAGACAGAAAGACAGATGGGGGTCAGACAGACAGACAGATGGGGGTCAGACAGAAAGACAGACGGGGGTCAGACAGAAAGACAGACAGGGGTCAGACAGAAAGACAGACAGAGGGGTCAGACAGACAGATGGGGGTCAGACAGAAAGACAGACAGGGGTCAGACAGACAGGGGTCAGACAGACAGACAGACAGGGGTCAGACAGAAAGACAGACGGGGGTCAGACAGAAAGACAGATGGGGGTCAGACAGACAGACAGACGGGGGTCAGACAGACAGACAGACAGGGGTCAGACAGACGGGGGTCAGACAGTAAGACAGACGGGGGTCAGACAGAAAGACAGACGGGGGTCAGACAGACAGGGGTCAGACAGACAGACAGACGGAGGTCAGACAGACATACAGACAGGGGTCAGACAGAAAGACAGACGGGGGTCAGACAGAAAGACAGATGGGGGTCAGACAGAAAGACAGACGGGGGTCAGACAGAAAGACAGACAGGGGTCAGACAGACAGACAGACAGGGGTCAGACAGACAGGGGTCAGACAGACAGACAGGGGTCAGACAGAAAGACAGACGGGGGTCAGACAGAAAGACAGATGGGGGTCAGACAGAAAGACAGATGGGGGTCAGACAGAAAGACAGACGGGGGTCAGACAGAAAGACAGACAGGGGTCAGACAGACAGACAGACAGGGGTCAGACAGACAGGGGTCAGACAGACAGACAGACAGGGGTCAGACAGAAAGACAGACGGGGGTCAGACAGAAAGACAGATGGGGGTCAGACAGACAGACAGACGGGGGTCAGTCAGACAGACAGACGGGGTCAGACAGACAGACAGGGGTCAGACAGACAGACAGACAGGGGTCAGACAGTAAGACAGACAGGGGTCAGACAGAAAGACAGATGGGGGTCAGACAGTCAGACAGACGGGGGTCAGACAGACAGACAGACGGGGGTCAGACAGAAAGACAGACAGAGGGGTCAGACAGACAGATGGGGGTCAGACAGAAAGACAGACAGGGGTCAGACAGACAGGGGTCAGACAGACAGACAGACAGGGGTCAGACAGAAAGACAGACGGGGGTCAGACAGAAAGACAGATGGGGGTCAGACAGACAGACAGACGGGGGTCAGACAGACAGACAGACAGGGGTCAGACAGACGGGGGTCAGACAGTAAGACAGACGGGGGTCAGACAGAAAGACAGACGGGGGTCAGACAGACAGGGGTCAGACAGACAGACAGACGGAGGTCAGACAGACAGACAGACAGGGGTCAGACAGAAAGACAGACGGGGGTCAGACAGTAAGACAGACAGGGGTCAGACAGAAAGACAGATGGGGGTCAGACAGTCAGACAGACGGGGGTCAGACAGACAGACAGACGGGGGTCAGAAAGACAGACAGACAGGGGTCAGACAGTAAGACAGACGGGAGTCAGACAGACAGACAGACGGGGGTCAGAAAGACAGACAGACGGGGATCAGACAGACAGACAGATGGGGGTCAGACAGAAAGACAGACGGGGGTCAGAAAGACAGACAGACGGGGGTCAGACAGTAAGACAGACGGGAGTCAGACAGACAGACAGACGGGGGTCAGACAGACAGACAGACAGGGGTCAGACAGACAGACAGACGGGGGTCAGACAGTAAGACAGATGGGGGTCAGACAGACAGACAGACGGGGGTCAGACAGACAGACAGACGGGGGTCAGACAGACAGACAGACGGGGGTCAGACAGACAGACAGACGGGGGTCAGACAGACAGACAGACAGGGGTCAGACAGACAGACAGACGGGGGTCAGACAGACAGACAGACGGGGGTCAGACAGACAGACAGACGGGGGTCAGACAGACAGACAGACGGGGGTCAGACAGTAAGACAGATGGGGGTCAGACAGACAGACAGACAGACAGACAGGGGTCAGACAGACAGACAGACAGGGGTCAGACAGACAGGGGTCAGACAGACAGACAGACAGGGGTCAGACAGAAAGACAGACAGGGGTCAGACAGACAGACAGACAGGGGTCAGACAGACAGGGGTCAGACAGACAGACAGACAGGGGTCAGACAGAAAGACAGATGGGGGTCAGACAGACAGGGGTCAGACAGACAGACAGACGGGGGTCAGACAGACAGGGGTCAGACAGACAGACAGACGGGGGTCAGACAGACAGACAGACGGGGGTCAGACAGAAAGACAGACAGGGGTCAGACAGACAGACAGACAGGGGTCAGACAGAAAGACAGACAGGGGTCAGACAGACAGACAGACAGGGGTCAGACAGACAGACAGACGGGGGTCAGACAGACAGGGGTCAGACAGACAGACAGACAGGGGTCAGACAGAAAGACAGACAGGGGTCAGACAGACAGGGGTCAGACAGACAGACAGACAGGGGTCAGACAGAAAGACAGACAGGGGTCAGACAGACAGACAGACAGGGGTCAGACAGACAGACAGACGGGGGTCAGACAGACAGGGGTCAGACAGACAGACAGACAGGGGTCAGACAGAAAGACAGACAGGGGTCAGACAGACAGACAGACAGGGGTCAGACAGACAGACAGACGGGGGTCAGACAGACAGGGGTCAGACAGACAGACAGACAGGGGTCAGACAGAAAGACAGACAGGGGTCAGACAGACAGGGGTCAGACAGACAGACAGACGGGGGTCAGACAGACAGGGGTCAGACAGACAGACAGACAGGGGTCAGACAGAAAGACAGACAGGGGTCAGACAGACAGACAGGGGTCAGACAGTAAGACAGACAGGGGTCAGACAGACAGACAGACAGGGGTCAGACAGAAAGACAGATGGGGGTCAGACAGACAGGGGTCAGACAGACAGACAGACGGGGGTCAGACAGACAGACAGACGGGGGTCAGACAGAAAGACAGACAGGGGTCAGACAGACAGGGGTCAGACAGACAGACAGACAGGGGTCAGACAGAAAGACAGACAGGGGTCAGACAGAAAGACAGACGGGGGTCAGACAGAAAGACAGATGGGGGTCAGACAGACAGACAGACGGGGGTCAGACAGACAGACAGACGGGGGTCAGACAGTAAGACAGACGGGGGTCAGACAGACAGACAGACGGGGGTCAGACAGACAGACAGACAGACGGGGGTCAGACAGAAAGACAGGGGTCAGACAGTAAGACAGACAGGGGTCAGACAGACAGACAGACAGGGGTCAGACAGACAGGGGTCAGACAGACAGACAGACAGGGGTCAGACAGAAAGACAGGGGTCAGACAGTAAGACAGACAGGGGTCAGACAGAAAGACAGATGGGGGTCAGACAGACAGACAGACAGGGGTCAGACAGACAGACAGACGGGGGTCAGACAGTAAGACAGACGGGGGTCAGACAGACAGACAGACGGGGGTCAGACAGACAGACAGACGGGGGTCAGACAGACAGACAGACAGACGGGGGTCAGACAGAAAGACAGGGGTCAGACAGTAAGACAGACAGGGGTCAGACAGACAGACAGACAGGGGTCAGACAGACAGGGGTCAGACAGACAGACAGACAGGGGTCAGACAGACAGACAGACGGGGGTCAGACAGACAGGGGTCAGACAGACAGACAGACAGGGGTCAGACGGGGGTCAGACAGACAGGGGTCAGACAGACAGACAGATGGGGGTCAGACAGACAGACAGACAGGGGTCAGACAGACAGACAGACGGGGGTCAGACAGACGTGGTCAGACAGACAGATGGGTCAGACAGACAGACGGGGTCAGACAGACAGACAGGGGTCAGTCAGGGGTCAGACAGACAGATGGGGTCAGACAGACAGACAGGGGTCAGACAGTCAGGGGTCAGACAGACAGATGGGGTCAGACAGACAGACAGGGGTCAGACAATCAGGGGTCAGACAGTCAGGGGTCAGACAGACAGACAGGTGTCAGACAGTCAGGGGTCAGACAGACAGACGGGTCAGACAGTCAGGGGTCAGACAGACAGATGGGGTCAGACAGACAGACAGACAGAGGGGTCAGACAGACAGACAGGGGTCAGACAGACAGACGGGTCAGACAGACAGACAGGGGTCAGACAGACAGACGGGTCAGACAGGTGCACAAGGTGTCTGTCTGAAGATGAAGTGACAGTCACAGGCGTCTGCAGACCTGCGTCTCTCTGAAGACATACGGGCCGAGCGCTCGCTGCTGACTCACGACCCGCTGCGCCGCTTCAGGAGGAACGTGGATCTGCAGCGCCGGCGGGACGGACGAACTGATGAAGCGGCTGATGATGATGGACACCTTCCTCTGGAGCGTGACGTCATCACAGCGGGAGTGACACAGATCCTGCACACACACACACACACACATAATAAAATAAATCTGAAGAAAATTTATGAAAATAAAATATAAATGTAAATAAATAAATAATATAGCTAAAAGTACAGTACTATAGTGAGTAGAAAAATTTAACATAATAGAAACTAAATATATTTTTTCAAAATATTTAATTTTTCACAGCATAAATTGGGTCTTTATACATGAAAACATGAAACCTTTGATTGATTATATTTGGGGGATTGTGGGTATAAAACCTGGTATAAAGTGCATGTTTACATAAAAACAATGGAAAAATGGAATACAAAAACATGTTCTGTGTGAAGACAGACAGAAGAAGCTTCTCTATATGAGTCTGTGGAGCGTCTCGTCTCACCTTGTACCTCTGAACCTCCAGCCAGAACAGCAGATCGTTTTCCAGCAGATCATCACGGGCAGACAGGAACTTCTGGAACTGCAGACGGGTGACGGGATTCAACAGAGCTCTGCGCAGACACACCGACTCCTGAGAGCAGCTCATCGAACCTGCAGACACCTGCTGACAGACAGACAGATGGACAGACGGACGGACAGACAGACAGACAGAGAGAAAGAGACATTTCACTATGGATCATTTTTGCTCAAATGAGAGGATCATGTCAGAATAAACACAGACTCACCTTCCATACGTGTCTCTTCCTGCGCTGACGGACAACCGGCTGCTTCTCACACACTTCTGTTACCTGCACACACACACACACACACACACACCTGTCTGTCTCTCTGGATGTGTGTCAATACACTGCATACTTCAGCACTGAGTACACTGAGACATTACTAGTGGACTGGAACAGTTTCTCTCCCATATCATCAGATGAAGCCGCATGAAGGAAACCAAACCCTGTACATTAATTAATTTGTTCTCCAGTGTTCTTTTTATGATATTCATTATGCATGTACATGTCCAGGCATATTTTAATATCATCATCATCATCATCAGTGTTTAGTGGATGCAGGACAGGAGCAGAATGAGACGGATCCTCAGGTGTGTCATGATCTGATGTAATTAGTGTAATTAGTGTAATTAGGAAACCGGAGGCGTAATTTGCTAACGGGTAACTCGAGGAGAGACGGACTGGAGAACATCAGTGATCCTTCAGAGCATCTCTGAAACACCGACAGATCCAGCAGCACAATATATTCATGATAAAACTCAAGCACACACTGCTTTAGCAATACAGGCGTACGATCAGAGGTGCAGTGACAGTGTTTCTCCACCAGAGGGCCTCGAGGAAACAATGGGGTTTAAAAGACACTTAATATTCAGGAATATTATTGATTTGACTGCACTGACACTATCAGATAATTATGTATATTATAATTATGTTATTCTACCTTCCGCCGCTGCTGCTGACGCGAGATGAACTCTGAGCTGGAGAGAAACAGCGGCAGCCATCGGGTCTCTAGACGATTGTGAAGAAGAGACTGAAGCTCAGTGAGAACAGAGAGAGAGACCAACTCATGCTGGAGACGCTGCCAACCACCGCACATCTGCAACAGCTGCACACACACACACACACACACACACACACACACACACTCATCGTGAGTCACTTCACTCAAACTCTCACTGTCGAACTCAAGCAGATCAAGGTTCTGTGAGGTTCTGTGAGGATCTCGTACCCTCATCTGCTGTTCTTCAGTGGCTGGGCTGCCGGCTCCAAACAGGAAGTTGCTGCTGAGATATTTGTCTCTGATGTTTGTGATTCTCTCCTCCAGTAGCTCCGCATCACTGTTCTTCAGCTGCTCCACGTCCAACCAGCACTGCAGATCCAGACTACACACACACACACACACACACACAATTCCACCAAAATCTGAAGCAGCACAGCTGTTTTCAACATTGATAATAATCATAAATGTTTCTTGAGCAGCAAATCGTCATATTAGAATGATTTCTGAAGGATCATGTCGCTGAAGACTGACGAAAATTCAGCTTTGATCACAGGAATAAATTACACTTTACTATATATTCACATAGAAAACAGATATCTTATATTGTAAAAATATTTCACAATTTTGATCAAATAAACACAGCCTTGGTGGGCAGAAGAGACTCTTTCAGAAACATTAAAACATCTTAATTATTCCAAATGTTTGTGTAAATGTGACTCGACTTGACATCAGTCCTGCTGTGCTTCATTCACCTGGCCGAATTCTCCTCCAGGAAGGACAGGAAGTGCTGGAGCTCCGGGTGGTTCTGGAGCAGAGAATCCAGACGGAACCGGCGAAACTCCCGCGGAACCTTCGACCAGAGATCCGGCGCCGGAGCCGGTGGAGTTTGGCGCTCCTGCAGCACAACATACAGAACCAGCAGCAGCTTGAGTATGTACTAACAGTGTATACTGCTCTCTGTGTGTGTGAATTTACCATTTGATTTATTTACTCTCATAACCAAACAATAACTCTTGTGTCTTATTTGATTCAATAATATGAACCCCTTTATTCTGGTTTTAAATTCAGTTATTTATTTATTTATGTCTGTCTGTCTACAAAGTCAAGCACAACCTGCACAAAAAACTGCATCCCACAATGCAATGTGTCTGACCAGATAAAAAAACAAATACGGTTGTGTGATCATAGCAGTGTTTCACTGCACACTACGTCTCATACACAGTGTGCACTGCATACACAGGTCACGTGACTGGAAACAGCCGGTGTGTGATGGTGAATGACCTGCTGCCGTCGGCTCTGTGTGTGTGTGTAGAGAGTGTGCAGTGCCTGGAAGAGCTCGACCTCGGCGTATCGCACCTCCTCCCACAGCGCCACCTACAGACACAGTTGAATTAAAATGAGGTCATGTGACAACAACGTCACACAGTACTGGATGAGATGGTTTTCACATACTGTCGTAACAACAGTATGAAAGCTTGTTTGTGGGATATAAACACGTATCTGTGTTGTGAGATAATGTTTACCTGGATATGGTAAAACACATTGCAGAAACTAATAAAACATGATATATCTGAAGCTGATAAATCTCACGGTGTGCAGCGCGTCTCTGAGTGTCTGTGATAGGAGAGTCCAGGGCTCCAGCAGGACGTTCAGAGCGTGTTCCTCCGCCGGATCAAACACATCCTCAAACGCAGGACTCAGACGCAGCAGGACGGCTCTCCGGCGCTCCTCGCTCAAACACACGCTCATCTGAGCTCCGCTGCTCAGGAACGAGGCGTACAGGAGCTGAGACCAGACAGAGACGGACACTGGATCATACAGGAAGAGCTTCTCGAGAGAGTCCCAAAGATACTGTTAGACCCCTGAATAGATGTGTGTGTGTGTGTGTGTGTGTGTGTGTGTGTGTGTGTGTACCTGAGCGGTGCGCTGAACTCTGTACGGATCAAACCTACTCTGGCAGAAGAGCTGACGGTACTGCAGCAGCTCTAAGCAGAAATACACAGTGTTTTCCCACAACTAACACACACACACACACACACGCACACACACACACAGACAAAAACAGCATCAGTTTACTGTCGGGAATTTGTTGCGTTGCATCCAGTGTAGACAGCATCACTGATTATAATGGGTTCTATTTGCTTTTGTTGCACTCTGTTAACACAGTGTAGACCTGCTGCAATTCACACAATCTCTCTCACACACACACACACACACACACACACACATGTTTGTTTTTGTGAATTGTGGGGACTTTCCATAGACTTCAATGCATTTTACACTGAACAAACTGTACATTCTATCCCCCTACCCTGCCCCTACCCCTAAACCTAACCCTCACAGGAAACTGTGCAAACTTTTACTTTTTCACAAAAACTCATTCTATATGATTTATAAACCCATTTACATTGTGGGGACCGCTGGCTGGTCCCCACAATGTAGGTGAACTCAGGTTTATATTACATCATGGGGACATTTGGTCCCCACAATGTAATATAAACAAAAGCACACACACACACACACACACAGCCTTTAATCTCTTTAACACACACACAAAAACAACTAAACAAATGCAAGAGTAATCTAGAAACATTTAGAAAGCTTGTGTTTAAAGTTTAAAAAAACAAGTATTTATTTGGTCAAGAGAACTGAATCTCACGTCCAGCTTATATTTTCCCACCATGCATTTGTGTTTATGAACTGACCTGACGTACCTGCTGCCCTGAGTTCTGACAGAAATGAGTGAAAAAGAAACCAGATCTGGATTCAGTGTGCAGAACCTCCAGTAGAGTCTGAATCTCACTGCCGTCCAGCTCGACCTACACACACACACACAGATCAAACACACACATATCAAACACACAGAGAGACCATCAGAAGCTCTACAGAGGCCAGTGGATCATCCAGTACCTTCATATCACTGCAGGCGCAGATGGACTGCGGTTCTGCATCTGCGCAGACGGAGGAGACGCTGCGGACGCAGACAGGAGAACTCAACACATGCTCTGAGATCTGCCACTGATCAGACGGAAACAAGCAGAAACGCTGACCCCTGAAACACACACAATTAAAAGACACTTAATATTCAAGAATATTATCAATTTGACCGCACTGACATTATCAGATGAGAACAAAACTTGATCATATTCACATAGAAAACAATTATTTTATATTGTAATAGTATTATAAAATATTACTGTTTTTACTGTGTTCTTGATCAGATAAATACAGCATTACATGCGTGTGATTTCAAGCGTGTTACATGCGTGTGATTTGATACGTGTTACATGTGTGTGATTTAAAGTGTGTTAAGTCGTGTGATTTAAAGCGCTACATACATGATTTAAAATGTGTTACATACGTGTGATTTAAGTTGTTACATGCGTGTGATTTAAAGCGTTACATGTGTGATTTAAAGCATGTTACATGCGTGTGATTTAAAGTGTTACATGCGTGTGATTAAAAGGTGTTACATGCGTGTGATTTAAAGTGTTACATGCATGATTTAAAGCATGCTACCTGTGAGTGATTTAAAGCGTTACATGTGTGTGATTAAAAGCATGTTACATGCGTGTGATTTAAAGCGTTACATGCATGATTTAAAGCATGCTACATGTGTGTGATTTAAAGCGTTACATGTGTGTGATTAAAAGGTGTTACATGCGTGTGATTTAAAGTGTTACATGCATGATTTAAAGCATGCTACATGTGTGTGATTTAAAGCGTTACATGTGTGATTTAAAGCATGTTACATGCGTGTGATTTAAAGTGTTACATGCGTGATTTAAAGCATGTTACATGTGTGTGATTTAAAGCATGTTACATGTGTGTGATTAAAAGGTGTTACATGTGTGTGATTTAAAGTGTTACATGCATGATTTAAAGCATGTTACATGTGTGTGATTTAAAGCGTTACATGTGTGATTTAAAGCATGTTACATGCGTGTGATTTAAAGTGTTACATGCGTGATTTAAAGCATGTTACATGTGTGTGATTTAAAGTGTTACATGCATGATTTAAAGCATGTTACATGTGTGTGATTTAAAGTGTTACATGCATGATTCAAAGCATGCTACATGTGTGTGATTTAAAGCGTTACATGTGTGATTTAAAACATGTTACATGTGTGTGATTTAAAGTGTTACATGCGTGATTTAAAGCATGTTACATGCGTGTGATTTAAAGTGTTACACGCATGATTCAAAGCATGTTACATGTGTGTGATTTAAAGCATTACATGCGTGATTTAAAGCATGTTACATGTGTGTGATTTAAAGTGTTACATGTGTGATTTAAAGCATGTTACATGCGTGTGATTTAAAGTGTTACATGTGTGATTTAAAGCATGTTACATGTGTGTGATTTAAAGTGTTACATGCATGATTTAAAGCATGCTACATGTGTGTGATTTAAAGCGTTACATGTGTGATTTAAAGCATGTTACATGTGTGTGATTTAAAGTGTTACATGCATGATTTAAAGCATGTTACATGTGTGTGATTTAAAGTGTTACATGTGTGATTTAAAGCATGTTACACGTGTGTGATTTAAAGTGTTACATGCATGATTTAAAGCATGCTACATGTGTGTGATTTAAAGTGTTACATGCATGATTCAAAGCATGTTACATGTGTGTGATTTAAAGTGTTACATGCGTGATTTAAAGCATGTTACATGTGTGTGATTTAAAGTGTTACATGTGTGATTTAAAGCATGTTACATGTGTGTGATTTAAAGTGTTACATGCATGATTTAAAGCATGCTACATGTGTGTGATTTAAAGTGTTACATGCATGATTCAAAGCATGTTACATGTGTGTGATTTAAAGTGTTACATGTGTGATTTAAAGCATGTTACATGTGTGTGATTTAAAGTGTTACATGCATGATTTAAAGCATGTTACATGTGTGTGATTTAAAGCGTTACATGTGTGATTTAAAGCATGTTACATGCGTGTGATTTAAAGTGTTACATGCATGATTTAAAGCATGTTACATGTGTGTTATTTAAAGCGTTACATGTGTGATTTAAAGCATGTTACATGCGTGTGATTTAAAGTGTTACATGCGTGTGATTAAAAGGTGTTACATGCTTGTGATTTAAAGTGTTACATGCATGATTTAAAGCATGCTACATGTGAGTGATTTAAAGCGTTACATGTGTGATTTAAAGCATGCTACATTTGTGTGATTTAAAGCGTTACATGTGTGTGATTAAAAGGTGTTACATGCGTGTGATTTAAAGTGTTACATGTATGATTTAAAGCATGCTACATGTGTGTGATTTAAAGCGTTACATGTGTGATTTAAAGCATGTTACATGCTTGTGATTTAAAGTGTTACATGCGTGATTTAAAGCATGTTACATGTGTGTGATTTAAAGCATGTTACATGTGTGTGATTAAAAGGTGTTACATGTGTGTGATTTAAAGTGTTACATGCATGATTTAAAGCATGTTACATGTGTGTGATTTAAAGTGTTACATGCATGATTTAAAGCATGTTACATGTTTGTGATTTAAAGTGTTACATGTGTGATTTAAAGCATGTTACATGTGTGTGTTTTAAAGCGTTACATGCATGATTTAAGGCATGTTACATGTGTGTGATTTAAAGCATGTTACATGCGTGTGATTTAAAGTGTTACACGCATGATTCAAAGCATGTTACATGCGTGTGATTTAAAGTGTTACATGCGTGATTTAAAGCATGTTACATGTGTGTGATTTAAAGTGTTACATGCATGATTTAAAGCATGTTACATGTGTGTGATTTAAAGTGTTACATGTGTGATTTAAAGCATGTTACATGTGTGTGTTTTAAAGCGTTACATGCATGATTTAAGGCATGTTACATGTGTGTGATTTAAAGCATGTTACATGCGTGTGATTTAAAGTGTTACATGCGTGATTTAAAGCATGTTACATGTGTGTGTTTTAAAGCGTTACATGCATGATTTAAGGCATGTTACATGTGTGTGATTTAAAGCATGTTACATGCGTGTGATTTAAAGTGTTACACGCATGATTCAAAGCATGTTACATGCGTGTGATTTAAAGTGTTACATGCGTGATTTAAAGCATGTTACATGTGTGTGATTTAAAGTGTTACATGTGTGATTTAAAGCATGTTACATGTGTGTGTTTTAAAGCGTTACATGCATGATTTAAGGCATGTTACATGTGTGTGATTTAAAGTGTTACATGTGTGATTTAAAGCATGTTACATGTGTGTGATTTAAAGCGTTACATGCATGATTTAAGGCATGTTACATGTGTGTGATTTAAAGCATGTTACATGCGTGTGATTTAAAGTGTTACACGCATGATTCAAAGCATGTTACATGCGTGTGATTTAAAGTGTTACATGCGTGATTTAAAGCATGTTACATGTGTGTGATTTAAAGTGTTACATGTGTGATTTAAAGCATGTTACATGTGTGTGTTTTAAAGCGTTACATGCATGATTTAAGGCATGTTACATGTGTGTGATTTAAAGCATGTTACATGTGTGTGATTTAAAGTGTTACATGCATGATTTAAAGCATGTTACATGTGTGTGATTTAAAGTGTTACATGCATGATTCAAAGCATGCTACATGTGTGTGTTTTAAAGCGTTACATGTGTGATTTAAAGCATGTTACATGTGTGTGATTTAAAGTGTTACATGCATGATTTAAAGCATGCTACATGTGTGTGATTTAAAGTGTTACATGCATGATTTAAAGCATGCTACATGTGTGTGATTTAAAGTGTTACATGCATGATTTAAAGCATGTTACATGTGTGATTTAAAGTGTTACATGCATGATTTAAAGCATGTTACATGTGTGATTTAAAGCGTTACATGCATGATTTAAAGCATGTTACATGTATGTGATTTAAAGTGTTACATGAGTGTGATTTGAAGCATGTTACATGCGTGTAATTTAAAGCGTTACATGCATGTGATTGAAAAGGTGTTACATACAGGTGATTTAAAGCGTGCACACTTGTGTGATTAAAAAGGTGTTACATGCTTGTGATTTAAAGCGTGCACACTGACCAGTACAGCAGCAGGATCTCTGACAGACGGGGCTGAATGTCACACAGTTGCTCCTCCTGCCAGCAGATGGTGCTATTTAATCCCAATCGAGAGAGCAGCTGTTCACTCAGAGCCGCTGGGCTGCTGCTGACCACATACTGACACTTCATCCACCCTAAAAACCTGCACACAGCACACAGTTGTTAGTGCGCACTACATTCCTACTGCACTATTAGGCCAGAAACAGACTCTACTTGAGAACACCAGTATACATACTCGACACTGGCGTCCTGATGCTTTTTTGCACACACTTTGGCACATGAATCTACATCAGGGTTATTCACCTATCATTTCCCTCGGATTTTAGGGATAAGTTATGGGTAGGGTGAAATTTAGGGGCAGTAATTGGTTTAGGACTACATTTTTTAGACAGGAATTTTGTTCCAGGATCAATAAAATATCTCTTACTTGGCAAAATCATAGTGACCAGTTACAGTAATACTGATGGTTGATTTAGTTAGAGTTTGTCACCTGCTCCTGGTCTTTGCGCTGAGAGTCTTCAGTCGCTCCATATCCATCCACAGATGTAGGATATTCTCTCCCGGCCCACCGACCAGAGACCTCTTAAAGTCCAGAAAGTTTTGTCTGGCACCGGCTTCACAGCTGCGTCCCGCTGATCGGGAACAAGCCGCCTCTCCGACCGCCATCTGTCCTGTGACGAAACAATCCGAGAGCTTCACTGGACGCCTGTTTCACCTGATCTAGGCAACTTTATTTCGACAGCGCTTTACACAGTGCAGATTGTTTCAAATCAGCTTAAGAAATAAACAGGACAATAACAGAATCAATGATGCACTTTTAACTAAAGATTATGACTTTCTGTCATAATTGTTTTAAGTCAAAACTGTGATGTTTTATTGTTAGAACCTCATTTTAATTTAGTATGTAATAATTTCAATTTTCTGTGTCTTAATTATGATTTACCAAAGCATTGTTTTCCCTCTTATGTAGCAGAAATGGACTTCAATTAAAAAAGTTCATCAATTTTAAAACTAATTGGATTCAGCTAAAGCCTGTGTCTCCAGTATAACAGATTGAGTGTGTTTAGATGTTTCTGTCCATCTTTAAGAGGGCGTGTGAATCTGTCCCACCGTTGGCCATTCTGTGGTCAGCCATCTTCAGGGCGCTGAATCTGCTGCTCATCTTCTCTGAAAAACTGCAAAAGCTCCAACCAGACCGAAGACAGCGCTGCAAACCCATCAGAGGTCAAGTCAGCTTTATTGACACAACACAGATGTTTCCAAAGCAGTGACAACAGGAGTATAATGATGCAAAGATGCAAACAGAAGCGGTCTGTAGTGCACACTAGAAGCACAAGGTTATGACCTTCATCAAACGCACCTCATCACACACATGAGAGGACGAAGCGTCGACAGTCACTGGACGCCCAGATCTCCACGGGCCGCTGAGCTGAGACAGACATTTGGTCAGCCTGTGCATGAAAACATCAGAGAATAAAAACTTCATCCTCATCCTGAGAGAGAAGAACACTGTTAAACCACAGTCACTTCATCGCAGGATCATGTTCGATACCTGAACTCAAAGTAGCAGTCGCTCTGCAGGAAAAACGGCAGTCTGTCTCTCTTCAGCCACTGGAGGCTCTGATCTCGCTCCAGACACTGCAGAGCAAGAGTATGAACTCCAGTAAATGCATCTGAGATATCTGTGCTTGAAACCAGATAATCACTGAGGAAGAACATCATGTTTGGTGTCATATCTCGTGCACACATACGGTGACGGTGTAGCTGTTGTCGGGGATCCAGTTCAGGTCCGACAGCGGTTTGGACCGGATCTGGTGTAGAGCGGTTCTGATCCGGCGGGACAGATCCTCAGCTGTGTGATCCAGCAGCTCAAAGCCTGCAGAGATCCCATCATACCTCACAGCCGGTCCAAACACCTGACGACCACAGAAACACGTGATGAAGCACACTATCAGTAATAACTTTAATCTTTACTCAGAAGAAGTTTTTGTTTTTAATCTCCTGAAGGACACTTTTGTTTGTGTTCAAATGTTATTTCTGACACACAAGAGGAAATAAATCATGGTTTGATCAATCTTTTATCTTAAATTATGACATAACAAGTAACTTAAAGGATTAGTTCACTTTCAAATTAAAATTTTCTGATAATTTACTCTCCTCCATGTCATCCAAGATGTTCATGTCTTTCTTTCATCAGTTAAAGAAATGAAGGTTTTTGAGGAAAACATTCCAGGATTTTTCTCCATATAGTGGACTTCACTGGGGTTCAACAGGTTGAAGGTCCAAATGTCAGTTTCAGTGCAGCTTCAAAGAGCTCTACATGATCCCAGACGAGGAATAAGAGTCTCATCTAGAGAAACCATCGGACATTTTCTAAAAAAAATTAAAATTTTATACATCTTAACCACAAATGCTCATCTTGAACTAGCTCTCAGGTCAAAGTTTGAACTAAATTGTCATATTCAATATGCTAGTGGAAGTATATAACAATTAGTTCAAACTTTAACCTGTGGAGGGCAATAATACACTTAGCAGTGTCCACACTGCTGGAATTCTAATAGAGAAGAAGAAGAGAGCTAGTTCAAGACGAGCATTTGTGGTTAAAAAGTATATAATTTTTTTTTTTTTAGAAAATGGCCGATGGTTTCTCTAGATGAGACTCTTATGCTGTGTTCACACCAAACGCGAATAGAGCGTCTGGCGCGAATGATTTCAATGTTAAGTCAATGTAAAGACGCGTTTACGCGCGTCTGGAAGTCTCGCGGCGCGAATGAGGCGTTTAGCGCGGCGCGAAAGACGCGAACTAAGCGTTTCACGCGAATTGTGCTTTTTGTGCATTTAGCGTTTGACGCGAATTGAGTTGAAAAATTTGAACTTTGGCGTAAATTTGTGCTGCGTTAACCAATCAGGAGCCTGCTTGCTGCTGTGGCGGCAGGCCCGCCCGGAGTCACTCATTCAAAATGGAGGAACGACTGATATTATCAGTGAGCAGTCACCCAGAGATTTATGACACAAGTTCATACTTCAGACAGGAATAAAAAGGACCTCGCTTGGAAGAGTGTCGGTGAGGAGATTGGGCTACCTGGTAAGTTGTAAATACACACTTCAATTTCGAGTCACGTACACGTTTATCGACCCGCGGCCTTCCCGTGACGCTGACCCCTACGCCGCTGTTCTGCTCTCCAGAGCAAATACAAAGCGGTAGCTCTCTCGATGAACGCATGATCAACATCAGCCATCTTGCAAACAGACAACCGCCTAGCACTTGCCCCTCCCACAAGAAGCGGATTTCGCCTCGGACGCGCGTCAATTTCGCTTCAAACGCTTGTTTTTTACGCGCGTCTATTTCGCTCTAGACGCGCGAATGCATTTAAAATGTTCAAGCGGCAAACTAGACGCGAAAGACGCGAATTTGACGCTCTATTCGCGTTTGGTGTGAACGCAGCATTATTCCTCGTCTGGGATCATGTAGAGCTCTTTGAAGCTGCACTGAAACTGACATTTGGACCTTCAACCCGTTGAACCCCAGTGAAGTCCACTATATGGAGAAAAATCCTGGAATGTTTTCCTCAATTTCTTTTTGAATGAAGAAAGAAAGACATGAACATCTTGGATGACATGGGGGTGAGTAAATTATCAGGAAATTTTAATTTGAAAGTGAACTAATCCTTTAATGACATGAAAAAGTCATGAGAATTAAAAAAAAAAAAAAAATCGACATTATGACGTCATAATTATGAGAATAAAAAGTTGAAATTATAGAATTATGACTGTCAGAATTGACATAATTTTGATTATGTCAATTTCTACTTTTAATGTTTTTTATTATGATTTTAAAAGGAAATAATTTAGACTTTTCATCTCATATGACAGTATGTAAATTCTAAAGAGACTAAATTTATCAATTCAACATGTCATAATTGACTTTTTAATGTCATAATTTCGACTTTTGTTGTCATAGATTGTGTCATGACATGATTTACACAAGCATGTTTTTCTCAGGTGGAAATGTGCTTCCATAAAAACTGTTTATCAGTTTATCAGCCCTGAAATCTGCCCTTCTCTTCATCTCTTCACTCTGTACCTTATGTTACAGTCACGTGTGTTTGTTTACTGTGATTTACTACAGTATTCTCACAGGCAGCTGCAGGAAGGCGTTGAAGAACTCGACGAAGATCTGATCAGAGAGACTCTGTTCCTGTTCAATCACATGATCAATCAGACACATTAATGATTCATTCACGTTAATAATACACGATCCGATCCCGTCATTCCGATACTCACAAAGTTCTCGCTGGTTATTTCCGGTAAATCTGAGGAGAAGAGCAGAATCTCATCAGACGCAGTTAAGCTACAAACCGCTGATAAATCTGCGCGAACTCACCTGGAAAAGCCCGAGACATTCTGAGGAGTTCGGTTCGGATCCGGAACCTGAGGAGAATTCGAGCGAAACTTTAACCGCGCGTCTGATCGCGTTGCCATGGAGATCAAACTGAAACGCGAGAACCGACGCGCCGCGGGGATTTAGACGCGACGCGACGCGAAGAAAAAGAGGAGGAAAGTCAAGCTTTGGTAAATTTTAGTCGAAATTACGACAGTCAAAATCATGACATAGTACGCAGAAATTTAAAAAGATTTAAAAAGTCAAAATTAAGACAAATTCTACTTTTTCCTCTACTTTTATCGTCATTACCATGATGTAGCAGAAATGAGCATAAATCTGCTCGAGTTTAACTCCCATAATGATAAAACATGTCTAAAGTGTCACAAGAAATAAAAGATCCATGAAAACAGAAATTCACATAATTATATATATATATATATATATATATATATATAGGTCATTCTACAGAATTGATTCAAAGTAGAAAAATATTGAAAAAGTTTTTTGTCTTTTTCCACAAATTTTGTAGGCCTATGTATGCAAATTATATAATATCCAAGCTACACATTTCTAGTAATTGTGCATTTAATTCTCATATTGTATTTTTAGAAAGTTTTGGAATATTTTTCCTCTCCCCAAATTTGTCACTACCGAAACACAATAATAAATAATTTAATAAGAAGAGTCACATTGACCTATTAAGATTTTATTTACATCTACCTTGTGAATATATTTTTTGCTATTTTTAAAAAAAGTTTTCACAGGTAAATCAATAACAATTACAATTTTAACAATATTTCAAGTGTGATTTGTGAGATTTGTTGTATTTTGAATCCGATCTTTCTTTGTAAAAGTCAAAGTTTATCAAACTGATTTCAAAGTGAAGGATTCATTAGTTTGAATAAACATTGAATCAAACACTATAATAACATCAGAGTTGATCATTCAATATACTTTATTTCTGACAAAACATCCCATATTTCAGTTGTGACAGTAATGTGTTGGTAGTGACCACATCACATGACACAATTTAACTCTCATACTAAAACATATTAAAATACTAATGATTTGCATAACTGTACTAAAATTGTGTTTATTTCCCCCAAATAAATGATTGTCTCCTTTTATCACTACCAAAACAATGATGTCACTACCGAAACGCTGATGTCACGAAACAATGATGTCACTACCGAAACAGTCACAACTTAAACATGTGGAGAAGTTTCGGTACCAATTTTTCGATATTTTTGAGCTCAAAGATGATGATGATCAGCACATGGTTATCTAGCACAGTTCTGAACAGTTGAACACACATAAAAAAACCCAGAAAAGTTTGCTTAATTGCAGAAAAAGGTGTTAGTGACGTTCATTAAAGCTCCACACAGGTTTTCAGACTTCTGAACACATTTAACTCAGAATGATGATCTGTCTGCTGTGAAAGAGGCTGTGAGAGGAGCAACACAGGAATATCTCCTGATCAAACATGTAGAAGTGTGTTAAAATCAGTCTCAGATCAATGGAGTAAAACACACACTGTTCCAGTAGTGACATGAACATGAGGGACACTTTTTTTTTTTTAAAAACAAAGTTTCATGATTTAAAAAATATAAATATTTTTTAACTTTGCTTTTAGACTCCTCCCAATTGAAAGTACCCAATAAATGATGATTTTATGTATATTAATCTTACTGATGTTTTAAACATTATTGTGGGATTTAATTGAAGGATCTTAGTAAACATCTAAAATTTGAATATTTAAATGCTTTTAAATGTTTTCTGGTTGTGGGACAGCAGTTTACACCAGTTCTGTAGAATGACCCATATTTATACACACTTCAGAGAGATCTCACACTCTTCTCTAAAGTGTTCTGCTCATTTCTCATCATAAGATGACAGCGTTCGGTTAAAACATGAAGCATTTTTAGGTAAAAAAATGGGCTTTATTTAAAACAATGTATAAAAACAAGCATGTAAAGAGCAATATGTACACACATGCAGATACACAGGACCGAAACGACCGCTGTACATAAGTGCAAAACTCATGAGAAGTTCATAATTAAAAACAAACGCACACATACAGGAGTGCAACACACACACACACTCTCTCTCACACACACACTCTCAGAGCCGCCTCACGTTGCGTTTGCTCTGAGCGCTGCCCGGCAGCACGTCTCTCTTGCTCCTGCGTTTGGCAGACAGGTGCGCGCAGTCTTTGGATCCGTGGAAGCCGCACAAACACGAGGTGCAGAAGCGGAAGCGGCAGTCGCTCCAGCTGCACAGACCTTCGCCCCGCAGCGAGTGACAGCGCGCCGGATGCTGACAGCGCGGACACGGCTTCAAGTACTCGTCACTGAACAGGGTTTCAGCCACCTGAGGGTCCAGACAGAGAGACGTTAGTACCAGCTGACAGGAAACGTTCTCTTAAAGTTATGAACAAACGTTCTTCCAGTACGTTATTATGCAGCCAGAAGATGACAGAATAACTTTTTAAACCTCTAGATGGTTGAGTACGTAATTTGGGACATAACAAAAGGTGAAGAAGTCTTTCATGATCAGGACAGGTGAGTTCTCATGTGCACCTGCAGGAACTGCATGCGTTTGGAGCTGCAGTGGCGGCCGGAGCCGTGGGTCGGAGTGCAGGGCGGGTGTGTGTGGGGTGTTCTGGCCTGAGCCTGTACGCTGCCCAGAGCGGATCTACACGCCAGCGCCGCCCTGGTGTCCGCATCTGGAACATGGGCCGGTTTACCACCCTACAGACAGAGACACCGTCAGAGAAAAGCCCAGCATACGACGACACTTCTGCACTGCATACTGTGAGGAAAAATGCAGATTTGACAGCATTTCCAAGATGATAACTGGAAGCCACTCGCATTCAACATGAGGTCATGTGACAATGCAGCATTGTACTGTTTACCTAGTTAACCTCAGAATTAAAATTTGCTGATAATTTACTGTCATTTATAATTTCCATGTCATCCAAGATGTTCATGTCTTTCTTTCTTCAGTTGAAAAGAAATGAAGGTTTTTGAGGAAATCATTCCAGGATTTTTCTCCATATAGTGGACTTCACTGGGGTTCAACGGGTTGAAGGTCCAAATGTCAGTTTCAGTGCAGCTTCAAAGAGCTCTACATGATCCCAGACGAGGAATAAGAGTCTAATCTAGAGAAACCATCGGACATTTACTAAAAAAAATAAACATTTATGTACTTTTAAACCACAAATGCTCGTCTTTTGCTCCACGCATGACGTAATCATGTTGGAAAGGTCACGCGTCACGTAGGCGGAACTACCGATCCAGTGTTTACAAAATGAACGTACAAAGACTAAGTAAAAAAAAAAAAAAAAAGTGAAACAACGATGTAGAACAATTCTGAAATTTTTCGCTGTACTTCCTCCTACGTCACGCGTGACCTTTCCAATGTGATTACGTCATGCGTGGAGCATCACAGAGCAGTGCAAGACGAGCATTTGTGGTTAAAAAGTATATAATGTTTATTTTTTAGTAAATGTCCGATGGTTTCTCTAGATGAGACTCTTATTCCTCGTCTGGGATCATGTAGAGCTCTTTGAAGCTGCACTGAAACTGACATTTGGACCTTCAACCCGTTGAACCCCAGTGAAGTCCACTATATGGAGAAAAATCCTGCAATGTTTTCCTTCATTTCTTTTCCACTGAAGAAAGAAAGACATGAACATCTTGGATGACATGGAGGAGAGTAAATTATCATTTTAATTCTGAGGTGAACTAATCCTCATAATAATTTAAATGCACACATCACCTCCAGTGCGATCTTGAGCTCTCTGATGTGGCTTCTCCTCCTGTGAGCGGCTTTCTTGTCTTCTGTGATAACGTCGTTCCAGTCATCAGACACTTGGCCAAACCTGCCATCAACCGCACGCTTTATTATTATTGAGCTTCAAACATCAAAACGATGATGAATATCTGACCATAACTGACCTGTAGATGTCAGCTGCGGACAGAAGACTGAAGATAACAGCTAGCACGTGTCTCAGGTTTCTCATCCTCAGTTCTGAGATCACGTCCACCTTGTCCAGACCCATCTTGCGGCCGATGAGTCCTGACAGAGGCAGTCTGGTTCTGATGGGTCCGTCACGCAGCAGCTCCTCCAGACTGGTCTGCTGCTGCAGGTCACGAGCGCCGCGGCGGCTGATGGCATGTACGGCCTGCAGCGCTGGCGTCAGAGACAGATCCTGCATCTTCAGCGTGGCGGCGCTCAGCGGGGTCCCGTCTAAAAACACCTCGTCTTTGTGCGGTTCGCCGCTCGTCCGCAGCTCTCTGGACCCGTCCTCCGACTGCGAGCCTCCCTCTCGGAGCGTGGACAGTCTCCGCTGTCTCTCCAGCCGCGAGCGTCTCTTGTCTCGGCCGCACGAGCCCGTCGGCAGCACCAGCTCCTGGAAAGACCCGTCATGATCCCCCGAGGAGTCGTGCGATTTATCCAGACCGAGAGAGCTGAAGCCGCTGTCCTCCAGTGCGGGCGTGAGCGAGGGCGTGTCCAGGATGAGCTTTCCCGCTCTCACGGGCGACTGGAAGTTCAAGTCATTAGTTTGTGGCGAGCGAGGAAGACCAGCTATGATGCTTTCGTCGAGATCGGGTTCAGCGAGGGCGTCAGCGGGGCTCACATGGACGCCATTCCTGTCCGTCTCCAGAGTTGACGTAATGGCTTGGGCGAACAGAAGACGGCGCTTCCGACAGGAGAAAACAAAGTCGTCGGTGTTTAAAGTGCTGTAAGACAAAGGTCCGGTCGGGCTGATGTCTGGAGAGTCGAAGCTCTCACGGGTCAGGTGATCTTTAGCGATTTCACCAGGTGTCCCCTCAGATGAGGAGCGGGACACGAGCAGACGCCTGCGGAGCGTCGCGTCCTTTCTGATCAACTTTGGGGTCTCGCACCAAGCTGATGGTTCCTTCTTTGGCTCTTTAATAGAGTCCTTGGACCAGCTCTGTTCTTTTCTGTGTAGAAGAACGGTGGCCTTGGTGCCGTTTGGATGCCGGTCTTTCCTGGGCGTATAGACCCGGTCCATGCGGCCGCTGACGTTTACCTGTGCGCCCTCCATTATCTTCAGCCGGCCTTCAACAAACACTCGGTGGACCCACGAGTACTGTCAATCAACAAGACGCTGAATTAAAGGTTAATTTGAGCATGTCATACATTATTTACAGATATTTATAATTATTAGGGCTGGGTAAAAAAAAAGCAAAAATATTGATTTCTCGATTTTAATCGATTCTCATTTTTACGAACCGATATCAATTCTTAAATCGCAAGAATCGATTAGTCTAGTCTGTTTTCAGTTGATGAATGAGCAGAATATGTAGCTTCTCCCATCCAATAAATCACAATAATCTTTGTTTCTTTTGATATGAAGCAAAGTCTCAGATTTCAAATGACGTCCATCTTATTATGAGATTCAGAAAATAAATACCGTTTTGGCGCTGTTTAATGTGGCGTGACAGATCGCTTTAGCGCCTCAGTTAAAGAGAAGCATGTGATCATCCTCTCCTCCGCTTTAATACCAGTTACAGCGAAATAAACATGAACATCTGAAGGTACATTAAAATATACAGTACAACTTACTGAGATCCGTATCATGTCTCATGTAATCGCTCAATCAGTGCTTCAACCTCGGAAAGACTCAATAAAACAGCTTCAATGTCACGTAACGTCACATTTACCTCAGAAAAACATATTCAGTGACCATAAACTCATTCAGCTAGAAAAGTGCTCTAGAAAGCAGCATTCTGATAAATATAGCTATGCACAGTTACATATTCGTTATAATGTTCTTCAATATTTAATGCATGTCTGAATAAATCAGTTATGACAGCTGCAATTTAATGTTTATATTTTAAAAAAAAACAAAAAAACAAATTGGAGTAGAAATATGATTATGTAATTCTAAGCTTTATAATAAAATCAGAGTGTAATTTAAGTGTTTGTATATAAATAAGTTAATTTAACCTTCAGTATTATTATGGTAATACCAGCTGACTCTCATGTGTAGTTTACAGCATTAGTTGAGAGATTTTTTTCTTCTAGAAAATTTGCCATGTACTGAAACTGAAATAATTGATATCGAATCGTGAAAATTGTCAATACCCAGCCCTAATAATTATAAAAATAAAAATAAATTATAATAATAAGGATTGTTGCAACATACTATGTTCTGTAAAAGTAATTTAATATTAACAACAATGTGGTATAGTAAATAATATTATAAATTTTCAATAAATTGTCATGTTAAGTACACACAAACATCATTAACTAAATTGTAAGTAAACTATACTGGAAGAACGCGATTTGGGGGGACGCGATTCTCACCGCAGTTTTCAGATCAGTGTTGCCAAGTCTGCGGTTTTCCCGCGGAATTGGGCTACTTTTACACTGTTGCCGCGGGTGGTTTTCATGTCCGCGGGTAGAATCGACCCAAAATAACGTGATATTTAGCATTTTAGCAAGGGAGCCCCACCAAAAACGCGAATTTTGACCCCAAAACGCGATTTATACATTGGGACCCACTGAAATGCAATTGGGCGGGTTTTTTTTTAAACCTGGCAACCCTGACTCAGATAAACATCACAATAAAGAATACCAGCCAAGCTTAATTTTTTATTATGACTTTAAGGTGTCTTCAAGTTTAAGTTTTTGCTGGATCCAGTTTTTAGTATTAAACAATTAATTCAAAACTTGAACATTTTAAAGAGAATTTAAATGGAAGCTTGTTTCTGCCAGAATAGAGAGAAGAAAAAAAAAAAAAAAAAAAAAAAAAATGGTATAAGGGGGGAAAAGGTCAGAATTGCTCAATTTAAACTAGCAATTGAGAGATAAAGTCGCGATTACCTTTTTATATTTCTATTATGTGGCGGACAGGCTTTCATATAACGTTACATTAGGAAGAATATCATCAGTCAGAAATTAGTTCATCAATGTAATGTCCATATGACATCATATACAGCTATAAAATAATTATCGTCGTGTATTCAGACACAATGAACGTTATGCAGCTTGAACTAATGATGATTACAATGTGAGGATAATAAACATTGTTTGAAGATACCAGTGTGGAAAGTTTCTGTCAGAAAAGCCTGGAGAAATTCAGCGTTCAGGTTTAAACATCTTCCGCCGTTCAGTCTGTGTGTAATTAGACCGTTTTGTTAATTGGCTTTACATTCGGTTCTGGAGGAGTCGGTTACGGTTGTCATGGTGACGCGCTGAGCGGTTTCCCTCCTGCAGATTCAAACTTTGCGCCGCTTGAAGTGCGCGTGCACGATAGCGCTCGCACCTTGCAGCCAAACACACACACACACACACTACTTTAAAGCATTTATAAGAATCACAATTCGTTTTAAACAGTTTTTGAGAAGGAACACGAGATTTAAGCATCACAGCTGACTGAAACATGCCAGGATAAGACGAAAACAAACTACTACTACTACTACAACACACACACACACACACACACACACACACAGTCTCGTCAGCTGCAGCTCATCACGCGCGCGTTCACCAAACACAAACACACACACACACACACACACACACACACACACACACACACACACACACACACACACACACACACACGAAGAGCTGTGACACATTAATACTTTTTAGAACGACGAACTTAATTCATGATAATGACAGACTGTGTTACTCACGCGTGTTTGATCAGTTTCCGCTCAGAGAGAGAGAGAGGCGGTGAGCGGCAGGTCAATGAGGCTCCACCTTTCAAATTTCGAGCCCATTTCACTGATTGGTCGCGGATTTAAAGAGACTCATTTATGTCACTGAATCATTTTTCCAACTATTAAACATACAAAATACTTAATACAAAATTATTAGATTTATCAATGAGATATAATGGATTTCGGAAATGTTACAAATAAACATGACATCAGCACTCGTTTTCATTTTTTTTTTTTTTTTTTTACAAAATAAAATTGTAATTATATAATTTTAACCACTGGCATTTTGAATAAAGAAACTTCCATAAATAATTAGAAAAAGTTACTATGTGGCCAAATTAAATACATGTTTCGTTAGTTCGTTAGTTTTGTCATTGTGAATGTCATAAAGCACAAATATCGCAAAAATAACATATTTCTGTAAGACATCCCACCCAGTCTCACAATATTAAAGTACAGCTGTGAGATTATATTCAACAGTGTCTGTCGTGAAGCGATTGGTCTATCGGGAATCACGTGACGCGGAGGCAGCCCTATGATGTACACGTTTCTTGTCATTCATTTATTAAGATTTATCTTCATGAAAGTCTGAATATATTTATGAATATAAAGAGATAGAAAGTCGAAAGTTAATAGAAAGTTTAAAAGAACAGTATTTATCTGAAATAGAAAGGTTTTTAACATTATACACTAGTGTTCAAAAGTTTGTTGTCACTAAGAATGTTTTATTTTTTGGACATAAATTTATATTTTTATTCAGCAAGGATATATTAAGTTGATCAAAAGTGACAGTAAATTAATTTATAATGTTACAAAAGATTTTTACTTCAGATAAATGCTTTTCTTTCTATTCATCAAAGAATCCTGAATAAAATGTTTTTTACACTTTTGATTTTAACTCACACTGAAAAGTCAAAAATTATTAAATGCCCATGAGAAGGATGCAATACTAATGCAATGTTAAGGCATGACCATTGGACAGTGAAATGCTCATTAGGTCAGACAAAAACAGGTGAAGAAAAGACACAGGATCTGAGACTTAAGTTAGGTAAAGAATCCTGAAATATGACCCACACGTCATAAGAATCACAAGCTAAAGTGTGACATACATGAAGACTGGTTTTATAGGCTTTATAGATTGAGAATGACTCTTGAAGAACCGGCACCACATCCTCTTGTCCCACCATTTGAAGAATTTAGGCATTTGATAGGCACCATGTGGAGCGGAGTAGTTACTACACATACCTGGCAAAGTTTTATAAAATAAGCATGCAGCTACAAAAATGTAATAATTTATTGATAACAAAATCATTCCTTCAAGCAATGTAGTTATTCCGCAACGTTTAGCAGAACGATTGTGAAGAAACAAGGCCACAGCTCAGTAATACTGCTGTTATGGGCTATTACGATAATTAAAATACTGTTAAAAAATATTTGTGTAAAATTTTTACTCTTTTTACAGATTACTGTTGTAGCAAATTTGCTCAAAAGCGAAATATGAATAATTAATCATAACTCATAATTAATTATAAATATTTGAATCAGTTAATCGAATTAACTTGATGAAGCTGAATTAATATTACAATCAATTAATCTGTTCGGCCAGCAAACACTCAGTATTGATCGTCTATCAACTATTCAGAAAGGATATTTTCCGTGGCCACAGAAAAAAACTCTTTCTCAGCATGTAGCTGTGATCGTAATAGTTATCAATTACATCGGCTTAAGCAGATCAGAATCAACTCGCAAGAATGTGCACAAAAGTTTTAACTAAATCACGAACACATAGCTAAACACACACAGACAGACAAATCTTGCATACAAAATAAGAGAGTGGAAATTAATTGAACCATAGCATAACAGAGGAGTGAGCTATGAAAAGAGTCATTTAACCAACTGGAAGAACCATCAGTTTCTCACTTTAAAGCACCTTTGTTAACAAAGGGGTTCACAAACTTAATACTAAATCGTTTAGTGTTCAAATGTACGACACTTGCAAATGCCTTAGCTGTTGAGGAGCGTCCGGATCTGCAGTCTCAGGAGAAATTCTTGATGGTGCGGTCCGATGGTGCTGAAGTTGTAATCAATATCTTCTGCGATGAATGAAGAAATTAGGATGAACTTGCGTAGTTAATTTGACTCTGTGGTCGAGGAGGTTGCGAACGGCGCGAGGTGAAGGAGGCCTGTCAGCACTTTATGACAGATGTACTGCTTTATTGTTTTTCCTTTTTTATTCAAAATATTCACAAACTTGTTGGCTGTCATCAACTATCTGATATTCGATTCTCAAATACATGTAAGTGATGTTGAAACAACTTTGTTGTTGAAACAATTTTATAATGATCATCTTGGTTGATCTATAATGCGTGATGGGTGCCGCCATGTTTACGCCACAGTTCAGAGAGTCAGATCTGTCGGATTTACAACACTTCTCCTGAAATACATGAAGGTAAGTGGCCAGTGAAGTGGAAGAAGAGTAAACTTTATATTACCTTTGTCTTTATAGTAACTTTATATGATCTTGTCGATTTATATTTGAATGGATTGCTATTGCACTGTACATGTGCCAAAGATACTTAATAATAATACTTGATAATAGATGATACTTGATTTTTTATTTATTTTTTTAAATGTACACCAAATACAAATTTATATTATTTTTCCTTGCATGCATTTAAAATCATTCCAAAGAGGAAAGTAAGTAAAGAGTGAACATCGTAATAAATAATGGTTTGGTATACATGAATCAATGAAACTGCAGGTTTCTACAGTAGACAATTTCAGCAAACACTACACTGTCAGAGCTCGCTCCACTGTAACAGCAGTTTCCAGAAGTGTTTTGAAAGACTCATAATCTACCATATGGACTTCAGGAAATGTTATGGCATTAGTGCAAGTGCTGACAGTTGGGTAACACAGTATGGTTTGGCATATGCTGAAGACAGCAGTGGTCAAATTTAATAACTCAATTTCTCCCTTTCTGATCCAAGCAGATGCCATTCACTGCATTATCTTCAGGACAGACAAGGTTTCTCCTGCTGCCCCATCTTCTGGTTGTGTATCTTCAGAAGAAATAAAGAGATAAATTAGAATTAATGTTTTAGTTTATTTATACCCTTTTAAATGGGAACTGCAGCAGCATATTTATGCCTGGATATCAAATAACAGCTTATACTATTTTTTACTCCATACCTTCAAGCTCAAGTATCTCAAGCTCAAAATCTTTCTTGATTTTTGACTCTTTCACTTGTTTAATCGAACCATTTGGGCTCATCTCTGGGGCCAGGTGGGATAAAATGTAATGGGAGTCAACCTAAACACCAAAAAGAAAAGCATAAAAATAGATTTTAATATTTTTAATTTGTGCCATACTAAAAAGAAACAAAAAAACTACAAAATAAATAAATGCTCAAAACAGTATTTCTACATACACTGTCACGACGAAGAGATTGTGACACTCCTGCATGACTTTGGTAAGATCGTATCAAGGCCGTTGCGCAGCTGTTGCAGCACTGAGATGAGTTGAAATATGTCAAGCAAGAGCTCTGGCAAAACAAAGATAAAGACAATAAAACGCTTCATATTTAAAATCAGGACATTCAAAATCCCAAAGCAGATAATACTTGTTTTTTGTATAATTGAAAGTAATCGTATGTCGGCAGGACGGGAGGATGAAGGCCGAGGAGGGAGACAGTCGGTTCAGCCCCATTCCACCAATCCCAGCGGATTATCAGTGAATCCCAGCTGTCCTGATGAAAGTTTGTAAAACTATCCGGTGTAAAATGATCACTGCAGAGGCGGGTGTTGGTGGCTCTTCACAAAATGTATCTACCTCTTCTCCATAATCATCGTTTTTAGGAAATTTAAATAAGGAGGCCGAGCTGTTGTGTATGTTATCGCAACCAGGAAATATGCATTTGAGTGACGAAGGCATAGCTAGAAAAATGTATGCTGTATAACTAACGGTAATGACAGTAAGGGATTGTGTTGTGTTAGCGTCATGCAGCACGTCCTGATATTGCTGAGTTAGATGCGTTTCTGGGTTATTATTTTGTTGATCCTGGAACAACATTCTAGTCTTAACCCTATTCCTACCCCTAAACCTAACGCTACCCATAACTTATCCCAAAAATCCGAGGGAAATGATAGATGAATAACACTGATGTAGAAGCACCAATTCATCATTTTAAGCCTAAACTTGACATAATCTGTAAACTTGTCCCTCAAATCTGATTGGTTGATTTGAATGTTGTTCCAGGATCAACAAAAATGTTGACCCAGGAACATGTTGAACTCAGCAATATCAGGTTATGCTTAGTGTCATCGAGCCACCGTTTTAGCCCCGCCCAAAAAATCCTGAACACAGAATTGATGAAAAACTGTTAAACGCTCTAACTCCACAATTCAGTACTACTGGTTCACAGTCTTTGTAATGTGTTTCAGCAATACATTTCTAACATTTATAATGTGTTTAGAAACAATTCTCAGAATTGACTTTACAGGCACTTTAAGTATTCTGTGTAACACCTGAACTGGCCCTTTTAAATGTGCTTTCTCCTACCTAGCCATTTCCTGTTCCACGGGTAGACTTTCTGACTGCTGGATCTGGCTCTGAGTCTGATCCCGCCTCGAATCTTCTTCAGGGATTACTCCAGACACCAGGGACATAAAGTGTTGTGCTGCTTCAGTTACAGCATGTTGATCATACTGGGGAAAAAAAGATGCAAAATACTACTATGATAATAATGAACAAATCATAAACTGTCATCTGATTAATTAGTAGTAATATCTTATAACTTACCTGTGGTTGTGATCTGCCTTGTTGGGTTCGATTCTGCCATTAAAGAAAAAGAAAAACTAAAAGTCAAATGTAAAACATTTACAATCACTATACATTAACACCCCACATGGTTTCCATTTTTGGTTTTAACAGTGTTAATGTCAATTTGCACACACACACACACATATCTCAGTGGCCTGCAGTAGTTTTCTGAAATGAGAGGCAAAGTCCTCATAGTTTTTTCATTTTTTGTTTTATAAATTAATAATAATAATCAATATAAATTCATGTCCCTGTTACACTCAATGTTGTCACATACACTTAATGGTTTCGGCGGGAGAAAGCTGGATAAAAACTAATCATGACAATACATTTTCAGACAATCACGCTTCCGGAATAATAGTCTAAAGCAAAGCATTTAAAAAAAGGAAAGAAAAGAAAATATTTAAAAAATTTTTTTGCAGGATTTACGATATTGATGATCGTTAAAACGCGTCATCACAGTCAGTGAAAAGGGTCGAAGCAGGCTGCGTCCTCCGGAGGTCGCACTTGTAGGCCACATACGTCATCGAGGATGTCTTATTTAAGAAAAGTAACTGTAATTATTCATCGTGATGTGTAAAATACTGTAATTTCTTTTTTACTTTGCACTCTTACGGATAACGTAATTTTCTGAAATGAATGTCCGCCTCGATGACGTATGCGGCCGACAAATGGGACCTCCGGACGCGGCCTTCGAAACGAGACTTCTGATTACCTAAACCTGACTTCACTGTAATCTATAATCTATCAAACTGCTGTTAAATTATACTGTTAAAAGGTGTTAAATCAGGTATCTTACCCGGTAAACGTCCTGTTGCTCACTCTTCTGTCAAACTAGCGACGGGAAAACCAAAGTCCCTTTCAAGACAAGTCATATCACTCAGCGGCCATCTTAGAAACGCCTCTCGGGCTTGCAGCTCCTATATTTGAATGGGGAAACATCAAATTCTCTAAAGCTGTGAGCCAAGCTTTCGATTAAATTTCATATTTGAAATCACCAATGAAATCTGACAACAACTGTCTCATAAATTTCTGAACGCTCGAATCATGACAAAGAACGGTATTTTTCAGGCTGGATCCAGCTAATGCGCATGCGCAGTCCTAAATGCGCGTCTCTTGTGTCTGGAGTCGCGAGTCTGACTGTTTCTATAGAAACTGGAGCTTCTAACGGCCGCTGCAGTGACGCTATGACTTTACCAATCAGCGATTGGCTCTTATTTAGAAGGCGGGACTTATTCCGCCGCACTTTTTCCCATTCAAAACAATACGAGTGACGCGTCTTTGGGAAAACGTAGTGGGCGTGGTCAACCTGTCACTTAAATCGAGAGTGACCAATAGAAAAAGGCTGGTGGGTAGAGACCGCCCACTGAGATTCAGCTTCACTCGCAAGCTAAAGATTTAGAGCAACATTCGTGGTTTTGTGATGAAAAGTGTTTGACAAAGAAAAATAAAGATTTTGAAAGATTTCCACACACTGCAAAGACTTTTTTTGATCAATTTCTTTATTTTTGAGCCGCCTTAATATGACTTTTTTGCAATCTTTTATCTTTTTTAATTACAAAATAATTAGTTTTACTCTCAAACACAGCTATTATTGATTGAATAAAAAGACACACACACACACAAAAAAACCTCCATAATAAAGTAGATCCACACTGGCTGAAACACCAAAAACATCTTAATTGTATTTCACTGAAAATCATTTAACCTACTTTTTGGACTGATTGTGCCATCACTCTTGTCCTTTGTTGATCTTTTGACCTTGAGAAATAGTTATCTTTATACATGACACAGAACTTTCTCAGGAAATACTGCAACACGACGATCAACTGATAAATGATTCAGCTTGGCTATAGAATCTAGATATTCATCTTCATTTTCCCTATAAAAGACCCAAATCAGACTGTTAACAGCAAACGCTCAGGTAGTGTCATATTGACCAGAACGTTTTAAGCATAAAACAACTTATTCAATAATACAGGACAAAATAATAAGCTATATTTCTGTTTTGACATTTATATGTTTTGTCTGCAGTGCTTGATTTGAGTAAGAATGGCAGTCTGGACTGTTTACCTGTCGATCTGTCTTCTCTTTCCTCTGGCTGCTTCAGGTAATTTCACTTTGGCTGCTAGTTTGTGTTTGGATCTAAACTTTTAATCTGATTGATTATTCATTTAAATGAGATTTCAGGTGTAAAATGTATATTCACGTTTTTGTGTGTGTGTGTGTGTGTGTGTGTGTTTTAAAGAGATACCTATTCCCAACAAGTGCAAAGGTAAGATCTTGGTGCTTCTCTTGTCAGAAAGACGAGTGAGTGAGACAGAATGTGTGTTGATCATATTTGTCCAGAATAAATCGGTTTAATTAAATTTAATAGTAATAAAAATAAACAAATGATCCATACAGACACCTGTGACAGTGGCTGGGCTGCACACGGATGCAGATGCTTCAAATTTTTCAACACTCCCAAAACCTGGATTGAAGCAGAGGTACGAGACGGCAGCTCTAGTAAGGATTCCTTTATCTGAAAGAGTTTCAGTTTGCTAACTGTCGGTCTTCTGTCCGCAGAAAACGTGTTTGGCCTATAATGGGAACCTGGCGTCTGTCCACACCCATTCGGAGTACACTTTCATACAGAACCTGATCCGAAATACAAATTATGCTTTAACTGAGGCCTGGATTGGAGGATCCGATGCGGTTTGGGTATATTTTAATTTTTTTATATGTTGTTCATCATGTTATCAAAAAGCCTTAATTTTAATTTGTCACTTGTCACAGATGGACATTCGCTAACAAGTTTATAGTATTTTGCACATATTCTTACAATGGCCATGTTTTTTCTCTTGTATACTGTACTTGTTTTTGGGTTTAGAAAAGCAGGTTGTTTGTAGACACATGTTGTATTGGTCAATATCTATAGATAAACAAACATATTTTAGATGCAAAACATAAATGCATCTGTGATCCAAGTGGTTAGTGAGGCTCAGCGCACATTTTAGATTTATTAGCAAATATGAAATATTATAATGCCGTGATCTCCGGTGTTCTGATGGCAGGAGGGAACGTGGCTCTGGAGCGACGGGAGCAGAATGAACCTCGAACTTTGGGCTCCTGGACAACCGGATTATTCTAACAGTCCTCGCGAGGACTGCCTTGGGATGAACTTTGGAAGTAAGGGCCGTATTTTAATAATCTAAGCTCATGGTATAAAGCGCACGGCGCAAGTGCACGAATCTACTTTTGGTAGTTTAACGACAGGAAAAATGGTCGGCGTACCCGCCGCATGGTCTGACAGAGCGAGGAAACAGATCTGCTTGTTGCATGAGGTTAAAACGCGAGCAGACCATCTACGGCAGGGGTTCCCAAACTTTTCAGCCCACGACCCCCAAAATAACGATGCCAGTGACTCGCGACCCCCACTATCCTCGGAGGTGGTTTAAGTATACAAATGTTGTGCGCAATGGCGCACACGCACTAACGCCTGTTTCACACATACTCTCTTTGCAGTGCGCATTGTTCTGTGCCCATATTAACGGATTCCACACTGCACGCGGATGCGGTCCGACAGTGCGTTCCAGGAGCGGTGCGTCTGCAGCAGTGCAGCGATCATTTACGCGCCGAGTCTACTTTTGCTGTGCTGCACAGCGCTGAATTAAACCGACAGCGCACTGTTCGCATTAAACATGTATTGACGCGAAAAACTAGTAATTTCACCATAGATACATATAATTTAAAGGCTCTGTTACACAGTCAAAATATGGCTTTTTTTTGCCTCGGATAAAGCAAGAAAATGGCACCTTACCAGGCATTTAGGTGAACAAGGAGACATAAACGATAGCACTTGTCTCTTCGTAAAGGTGAAAAAAGTTCTTTATGACTTGAGGGATTTCTTGTCTACTTTAAGTTTTAATTTAAAATATTTTTTTAACATAAAGCTTACGTTTAAATGTTTTGCCACTTCCGTGAAGAACATAATATATCAATCTAAACTATTACTTCATATAAAGTAATGAAATGAATAAAACGTTTAAATGTAGTGCGTTTAAACGTGACATCTATGAAATATAGTGTAGGCTATAGCCTATACAAAGAGAATCGCAATGCTGACAAGCCATATTCAGTAACAACTTTTGGATTTGAAATAAAAATAAGTAAATGTTGTGTTTGTGATATACAGCCGCATGGATCATTGGCGCACTGCAAACGCATCATATGTGAAAACACAATAGCGTGTGCTGCATATGAACTGCATGACGGTGCTTCTCCGCTCTCCTCCGCTGGTCTCCCGTTGTCTTTGGTCAATATTAACCAACATTTCATTTCGACAAAAATAACGTCCAAAGCTTAAAGCCTGAATTACCTACGTGCACATGTCTGAATGTTTAACATGGTGCAGTAAAATGACCTGCTGCAACTGATGCTGTTGTTAATCTGTCGTAATCAAACAGCGCGCACTCTGATGTCACTGGCCAAAATCTGGTTTCACCGTTTACACGACAACGCTGTGACCGAAGTTTCTAAAGATCTTCACCCTGGCTGGAGTTTTCAAAAAAGTTCGGTTTCAGTTCCCGGATACTGTGTTTGTGTGTGGATGAACGGTCAAACAGCATAGAAAAATCTGCGGTTTTGAAAATACCCGTGTTCTTGTGGACCGGGACAACGTGGCGCAGGACGTGAAAAGGATAACTGCGTCGGGCTGAAACTAGGAAAAAAAAACACTTGGCATTACGCCAGGTATAAGGCCCAGTGTTTTTAATGTTCACAAAATATTATGACAAATATTTCCTCAGTCTTGTAGGAACATTTTACCGTAGCAAGAGTGCATCGATTCAGCAGAGAATGTGGAGTGATAGTTAACATTGAAATAACTGCATCAAGGACTGGAACTGTGCATGAATTATATGATATAACAATAAAACACTTTTGTCTTTCATAGGTTCAGGCAAATGGAATGACTACATCTGTGACTGGAACATGGCTTTTGTGTGTGTCAAGAAATAAACACCAGCATTTATGTCTGAGTTTAAATTTTCAATCTGTTATTCTCTAATTACTTATTCTTCACTCTGTCTTTCTTTACATTGGGCTACTTACTTACATTTCTTTACATGTAATGTGCAAGTAAAACTCAATAAATGTGAAGCGAACTGCATTCAGTTGTTGTTTCTCTGCCACAAAATCAGATTTAATTCCTGACAGAAACACCTGAAGGTCAGACATTTTAAGGGAAAGAAAAAAATGGGGCACTAAAGGGACGGGAGGATATGGAGGGGTGGGGTGCTTGTTAATACAAATTATTAATTTGTTACAAATATCCAATTAAAAGAGAAGACAGCACCTTCACTTTGACTCTTTTTAGTTGACTCTTGGCAATATCATCTTAATATATAGAATGAATAAACAAAACGTTTACAATCAATCATATTAAGATTAGTGCTAATTCAATTAATTGATTTTAAGTTATTCTTCCACTCACATAATGTATTGTCTGTCTTTAGCATATTTCTAGCAGATCCCTTTACTCTCAGCCACATGTGTCTGATTTGCCTGCCTAGCTTCATCTTGAATGGAAGTATAATACATTTAATTTAATATTATAAAGCATAAATCTATACATTGTGTTCCAATTTATTATCCAAATGAGATATTTAAATAAAAATAATTTCTCATATCTTTTTAGATAACTGTATCAGTCTCAATAGTTTGCCTGGTCTTAAAACCTAGTTGTTCCACATTATTAAGCAAGTCAGAGTTCTTGTGCAGTATGAAGAAGAAGAAAGATCTTTCATGTGCAATGCCTTGAAAAGTCATGAAAACAACTTCTATTCTGCAATAATTGAATAGAGATTATTGAACTGTTAAAGGATTTGTGAGTGATTCAGAGCACAGAAGAACTCAGATAAAGGCTTATTAAGGAAAGTTTCTGTCAAATTAATTGTATTAGGAGCGCAGCATAAAGCCAGTGTTGAGCAGCAAACACACATTTAAAGCTGCTGAGTCTTAAGAAACTCTCCATACAGGCTGGGTTGATTTCCATTTACCTAAGAAGAGCTGGCAAACTATTCATCAAACCTGTCTGAGAAGAAAGATATGAATAATAAAACAAACAATTTCTTTGAAAAACTAAAACCTGAATGTGAATTTTGCTAAAATCCCACTGATATGACATTTGAATAATGATCTGGAACTCATTTAGAACATGTATATCATAATATATAATATTATAAATGTTTTGTTATAGATTAGTATAATAATGGGAAATATTCTTTACAGGAGTTAAAGTGTGACTGCCTGCTGAAAGTGATGATTTAGTCTCCCTCCCTCACGAAAATTAACCATGTTTCACTATAGTAAATCCATGGTTTCTGGCGTATTGATTACCATTCGTATAACCACACACAAATGCCATATTTAAACTATGGATTTTGTAGCAGAATGAATTAATTTGTGGTTATAACTATACAATAACCATGTTTGTTTGTTTTATTCGTAGTAAAACCCTGGTTAATTGTTGTAAGGGTTTATGTTTGCAGGAATGATGAATGGCCTTTAGCCTCCCTTCGCTATGTCTCGGTCTTCTTTTTGTGAAGGCATTGTTTTTTGTCTACCAAGTGTAACAACATTAAATTTGGTGTTATTTATGTTATATAAGATCGGGTAAAATAAATTGATTAGACACAAATTAAGAAGGTGGATGTTTTGTAAGTTTTTAGCACTATAGGACCAGTAGTAAAAAGTTTTTATTTATTTATTTTTTAGAAAGATTTATTTCCGGCTGATGAACGATAAATCGATAGCCAATCAGAATCCTTCCTGCTTTAAAGAGCGCGGGCATTTACAGTTTTTATTTTATTTATTTATTTTTTTTAATTTAACAATCGCTAGCCAAGGACAAATTTCTCAATACTTGGGTAATTTTTTCCGAACTCTTCACAGTTCTCTTTAACTTTCCGCTTCACAGCTGTTAATTTCACATTAAAACGCACTAAAAATCCAAAACACTTAATTTATGTCTCAAATCAACTCATGTTTGTGTTTGTTTGAGAAATTAATTAATGTAAATTGAAAGATGTCGGCATTGAATGTATTTTGTGTCAAAGTTATGATAAATGAGTTTATCCCACAGAGACTGACCTGAGTATTGAGAAATGTGTCCTAGCGACTGTATAAAACACTTATAATAATATAAAAAACGATATCGTCCGCTAGCTAGTTATCGTTATTAAAGTTATCTTTATCATTCGAACTGGCCTGTGGTGTTTTGGGGTGTGACGTCACGCCTCCTGCAGCAGTCTAAGCCACGCCCTATCTATGTTTGTGTTGCCATGGGAACCTGACACGCGGCTCCTCGAGCTAACAGAGAAACAGCAGAACTCCAATCTGGTGAGTTTAAGAGTCTCAGATATTATCTGTGTGTGTGTGTGTAGTCTGGGGACAGAAATGTGACGTCTAAAGAGTCATAAAGTACATCATGCTTTATTGTTGGCGACGTTTAGCTTTGTGTTTGAATACAGTCATTATATTGGAAAATATGAGGTGTTCCCTCATTTCGACAGGTAAAAGTGTGTGTGTGTGTGTGTGTATTTAAAGATATTTTGAGGACAAATTTGTACACAGAAGTGAGCTAAACCTGACAAAAACTCCTTTTGGGGACGTCCTCACTGTAAAAACGGTATAAAAATAAAGTAAATAAAGTTTTTTTTATTGTAAAAATGCAGAAAGTTTTCTTTTAGGCTCAGTGTGTGTGTATGTTAGGGTTACAGTTTTTATAACTATCTGTATATAAAAACAATAGAAGTCTATGCAGTGTCTCCATTTACAGTAGATAGCTGTGTGTGTGTGTGTGTGTGTGTGTGTGTGTGTTGCAGGTGTCATGAGTGCTCCAGACTCCAGCTGCAGGTCAGTTCCTGTGGAGCATCTGGACTACAGCTTCATCCAGAGCTGCTCTGACCTCAAACATCTGGAGCAGATCCTGAGAGTTCTGCGGTGAGACCCGTCTGTCTGTCTGTCTGTCTGACCGTCTGTCTGTCTGTCTGTCTGTCTCCACTCACATGTGCTGCTGGTGTTTCTCAGGTCCGGTCAGGAGGGTTTTTACCCTCATCTGATTGAGTTCTGTGAGAGACACATAGAGAAACTGGACCCAAAGTCTCGAGTCCTCAGGAAAGAGAATCGCGCCGCAACCGCTTCCTGTTTCTCCACGGAGGAATGGAGGAACATCTCTGAAGAACTGCAGGTGCTGGAGACAGAGATAAAAACCCTCAAACAGAACATCAACCCTCACAGATCATCTCTATATTCATTTAGTTCAGAAATACTTTGGATAACTTTTCATTTTCTAAAAGCATGCTGGGAACTAGGAATCTGCTGTAACTTCAGGAGAGTTCTGATGTAATGTGAATCTGACTGTTTGATGCTGCAGAACATCCTCTAAACAAGAACATTTACCTGAAAAGGAAAATCTGATCAAATAATTAAGACTCGTTTTCAGAAAATGTGCTATCACAACATCCTTTAAACAAGGTGCATTTCATTTGTTTTTAACTAAACTTAATGAGGTTTATGTTTAAAACAATTTAAAATATACATTAGTATTTGAGATTTATTCTCTGAAAACAAGTTTTCATTTTAAGAAGATAAGCCAAGATAATCTGCTAATATATAATCATGATTGTTAATAATCAGTGTGTTCTCACTCTGATCAGAGTTTTGTGGTGTTTCACAGATGTGGGAGAGAAACATCAGAACAGATGAAGCGGAGCTGAAGCGAAGCGCCATATTCAGTGATGCTGGAAACGTGCCGCCTGTTCGTTCCTCAAACGGCCTCGTTCAGGTAAAGGTTTTTACGCTGGAGCAGATCTGACGCTCTCAGACTCCATCATGAAACGCTTCTTATCTGCTCAAACATTCCTGTAGAGAAGCAGCAGCGCTACAGTGAAGACTGTGAGAGAGTCCTGCGGCCCGCGCTCCTACAGAGACTGGGACAGGTGAGTGTGTGTGTGTGTGAGTGTGTGTGTGTGTGTGTGTGTGTGTAACTGTGTGTGTGTGTGTGTGTGTGTAACTGTGTGTATAACAGTGTATAATTGTGTATGTAACTGTGTAACCGTGCGTGTAACTGTGTGTAAGTTTGTAACGGGGGGTGTGTGTGTGTGTGTGTGTGTGTGTGTGTGTTTGTAACTGTGTGTGTTTGTAACTTTGTGTGTGTAACTGTGTGTGTTTGTAACTGTGTGTGTGTGTGTTGTGGCTGCAGGTTTGATGTGGAAGCAGTGGTCAGTAAGATGGACGAGAGCCACACAAACACTCTCCGTCCAGATCCTCCTTCAGTCCAGCAGACGGTCAGCAGCAGCTCAGGTCAATCCTCTTCAGCAAACACTGCAGCTGCTGCGTCACTTCAGACACTCGCTCTGCAACAACACAAAACTTTTGTTTTATTTCTAAAATTATTCATTTTAATATGACATTTTAATTATTCAGTTAAGTGTAAGAAAGTGTTTTTATTGTTTTTAGATTAAAATGATTCATTATTCATAAACTTTCAGTTTATCTGAATATCAGTAACGTTCACTGAGAGCAGAAACTAATAAAGCATAAATCTGAGCTGAACACACACACACACACACAGATGTATGTAGAAAGCAGACGGACGGCGCAGTAAGTGTGTTTCACTGATGGAGGTGTGTGTCCTGCTCTCTTCAGCTCTGACAGCGCAGGAGAAAGACGTTCTCGCCCGCCGGGAGAAAGACAAAGGCAACGAAGCTTTCAGAAGTGGAGATTACGAGGAGGCCGTGGCGTATTACAGCAGGTGAGCAGAGGAGTGTGTGAGAGCCTGAGCGCCGCTGCCGAGCTGCTGTGACGTGTGTGTGTGTGTGTGTGTGTTTCTGCAGGAGTCTGTCTCTCGCGTCTTCAGCCGCTGCATTCAATAACCGCGCGCAGGCTCACATCAGACTACAGCGCTGGAGCGCGGCCCTGAGCGACTGTGAGGCGGTGCTACAGCTGGAGCCAGGAAACGTCAAGGGTGAGGAAAACACCACCTGTGTGTGTGTGTGTGTGTGTGTGTGTGTGTGTGTGTGTGTGTGTGTGTGTGTGTGTGATCAAGCCTTGTCACATTCACTGCAAAAAATGCTGTTCTTACTTAGAATTTTTGTCTCGTTTCCAGTCCAAATATCTAAAAATTCTTAGATCAAGAAGCATTTTCTAGACAAGTAAAAAATTATTTTCTTGTTTTCAGGAAAAATAAATCAAAATTAAGTGAGTTTTTCCCTTAGAACGAGCAAAATAATCTTAATCCAAACTGAAAACAAGATTATATAGCTTATTTTTGAAAAACTAGAAAATGCTTCTTGATTTAAGAACTTTCAGATATTTTGACTAGAAACAAGAACAGCATTTTTTGCAGTTTTGACACCGACTGTAAATCA
>NC_090222.1:40890000-40925000 GCF_024489055.1 Chanodichthys erythropterus | reverse complement strand
AGCGAATCTGTTTCACTGGACCCCGAATTGCAAGGAACCTCCTTAAAGCATTAACGAAACTGGAGGTATCCAGGGACTCAATCACTTCTATATGAATGGCCCGGATGCTTAGACATGTGAATAGCACTGCCCATCTTTTGCTTTCTGCATAGCCGCCTCTTGTCCTACGAGCAGATACTGACCAGGGGCCAAACACGTCCACTCCCACATGTGTGAAGGGAGGCTCTGTACTGAGCCTGTCTGCAGGCAGATCCGCCATCTTTTGAGTCTCGCAGGCCCTCCTGAGTCTGCGGCACATAACACAGGAATGGATGAGACCGTTCACACATCTTTTGCCTCCAATTATCCAATAGCCGGCAGATCTTATCGCTCCCTCTCTGAAGTGGCGACCCTGATGATGGATTCGCTCATGAAAGTGTTGTGTCAAAAGTAATGCTACATGGTTCCTGCCAGGTATGATGAGTGGTCTCTTTTCTTCAGAACCTAGATGTGCTTTGTCCAGACGACCTCCGACCCTCAGCAGTCCTTTTGGATCAATGAAGGGATCTAGTTTTCGAAGTGTGCTGGTTTTGGGAAGTGGTTTGTTCCGTTTGAGGCATTGCAACTCATCAGCATAAGTTTCCTGTTGTACTGCTCGTATGATAACTTCTGTGCTTTGGAGTATTGTGTCAACAATAAGAGGGAGTTTACAACAGTGCCATCCTTTGCACGCCTGAGGGGTGTTGTTTTGGCTCTGCTTATAAGAGCGTGCAACATGAATAAGCTTTCCAACAGCTCTGACTAGTCGGCTCCAGTCCGAAAAGTGTTCAAAGCGATTTGAGACAACGGTGTGCAACACTGTAACTTGTGGACGAACTTCTGAATCTCGATCAGGATCAACAAGTGCGAATGATTCTTTAGTGAAAGTCTCTGCTTTTGGGTGATGTAAGAATGCCGGTCCGCTGAACCAGATAGTGTCCTGTAATTTGGTTGGAGCTATTGGTCGTGTTGCAACATCAGCTGGATTATGCTCTGAGCTCACGAAATGCCATTGTTCTGGATCGGTGCTGTTCTGGATTCTCTGTACACGGTTGCTTACATAGATACGAAATCTACGTTTCTCGTTATAGATATAACCAAGGACCACTCGACTATCCGTGAAGAAGGTTATCTCATCAAATTTGATAGCAATCTCTGCAGTGATGGTTTCCATCATGTTCACAGCTAAGACAGCCGCACAGAGTTCCAGTCGAGGTATAGTGTGCTCTGGTTGTGGCGTTAGCTTTGCTTTGCCTGTGATGAACCCCGTGTGACAGTTACCATCTGAGTCGGCTGTTTTAAGGTAAGCGACTGCTGCGATTACTCTCTCGGAAGCATCAGAAAAAATACAGAGCTCCTTGAACTTGGCGCCTGACAACGATGTGGGCCCATAGCTTCTTGGGACTTGTACATGTTGCAGTTCTTGCAAAGAATCTCTCCATTCCTCCCACACCTTTTGTTTGTTCGCAGGTAAGGGCGTATCCCACTCAGCAGCATTCTCAGTTAGCTCTCTCAGTAGTACTTTGCCTTGAACTGTGATAGGAGCCACAAATCCTAGTGGGTCGTACAAACTGTTTATTACAGACAGCAGTCCACGCCTAGTGTAAGGCCTCCTATCCTTTTCGACGTGGAAGTTGAAGCAGTCTGTGTCTAGATTCCAAAGCAAGCCGAGACTTTGTTGCATAGGAAGTGAGCTGACACCTAAATCCAGTTCTTTCAGTGAGTTGGCGTAATCCTCAGATGGGAAAGCTCGCATAACTTCCTTGCTGTTTGAAGCCAATTTATGCAACTTCAAATTAGATCCAGCCAGCATGACCTGTGTCCTTTTTAGAAGGTCGATTGCCATCTCTGAAGAGGGTAAGGATTTCAATCCGTCATCCATATAAAAGTCTTGCTCCACAAACTGTCGGGCGTCTTGACCGAATTCCTCCTCTCCTTCTTGAGCTGCACGGCGAAGGCAGTAAATGGCCACTGCTGGAGAGGGACTATCCCCAAATACGTGTACCTTCATACGGTATTCCGTGACCTTATTCTCTGGGTTATTTCCTTGAAACCAGAGGAACCTGAGGTGGTTCCTGTCTGCAGGTCGAACTTTAAAGCAGTGGAACATTTGTTGTATGTCTACCGTGAAGGCAACAGGCTCTTTGCGAACACGCATGAGGACTCCGAGGAGACTGTTGTTAAGGTCAGGACCAGTCAAGAGAACCTTGTTCAGCGACGTACCTTTGCATTGAGCGCTCGAGTCAAAGACCACTCGGATCTGGGATGGCTTTTTTGGATGGTATACGCCGAAAGAAGGTAAATACCAACACTGTTCTTTGGGACCAACCGAAGGAGCTATTTCTGCATGATCGTTTTGGAATAGCCCTTCCATAAAGGCTACAAAGTCTTTTTTCATCTCAGGCTTCCTCCTGAAAGATCTTAGAAGTGAGTTGAAACGTTCCACAGCTTGTGGCCGATTGTTTGGGAGATACTGCCTTGGCTGCTTGAATGGCAGTGGAGCAACCCATGAATTTTCCTCGTCTTTATAGACTTCTCTGTCCATGATCTGCAGAAAGTGTCTGTCCTCGATTGACAGCGCTGTTTTTTCATCGTCTTTTGTTCTCTGAAATACATCCCATTCTGTTAGTCTTCCCTCCTTGATAAGGAACTTGGTGAGTGACATGCTTTGGAATCTATCCTTCACAGTGTAATTGTGAGGACACGGGCGAAAATATGTAGACTGACCGTTCTCCATAACGTTGGTGTGATAAGTTTGGATGAAGGTAGGCTTATGAACTTTCCCGAGGCACATGTCTCCAATGATAACCCATCCTAAGTCCAACTTTTGCGCAAAGGGAGCATTTGGTGGCCCGTTCACTTGCTTATGGGCTTTGTGGACTCTAATCATATCTCTGCCTAGCAGGAGAAGAATGGGAACGTGATGATCCGGCTCTGGAATGTAACTCGCAAGATGTTTTAGGTGCCTGTGGTTACTAACCACTTCTGGAGTGGGGATTTCAGAGCGATTGTCTGGAATTTCGTTACACTCAAGAAGCACTGGCAAGGGTAAGACTAAGTTTCCATCAAAGGATTCCACTTGAAAGCCCTGTGCTTGTCTGCCTTCTGTTTCGACTGTACCTGCACATGTTTTGAGAGTATAGGCTATGTTACACTCTGTAATGCCAAACAGATCGAAGAATTCTGATCTTGCAAGTGATCTGTTACTTTGATCGTCTAATATCGCATACATTTTGACTGCTTTCTCTGGGTGGCTTTTAGGAAATACCTTCTCAAGACATACCTTCGAGCATGAGCGTGGAAGTTGATTGTCTCCACACCTCTGTACAAGCGGAGGAAACCTCAGATTCCACTGGTTCCACGGTTTACGAGATTCTTCCTGTACAGCTGAGAGAAAGAAGCTTGGATCATTTCGCATTTTAGCTTGCGGACATACAAAGCCTACTAGGAACTTGAAGGGTGGAAAGGAAGCTCTGTAGTCCTCTTTGTACTTAGATCCCACTGTGAGCCATTTTTCTTGTAAACTGAACGGCAATTTTTGTATTATTGGATTTACTCTCCGTGGTGTGTCTAGATAGGAAAGACCCATCAAATCGCCATCCTGCTTAGCTGCTTGGATCTCCATGAGCAAATCTCCCAATTCACGCAACCTGTGATTGTCTCTGTTTGATATTTTTGGGAAGCTCTCCAGTTTGCCGAATAGAGCGCTCTCTACCATTTCTGGTGAGCCATAAGTTTCATAAAGTCTGTCCCAAATCAGACTGAGTCCATGTAGTGGATGGTTTATATGCACAGCTCTGATCCGTTTTGCATGCTCAGATGATTCACACCCCAGCCATTTTACTAGCAAGTCCATCTCCTCGCTTGGTGAGAGGTTAAGGGCTTTAGTAGCATTTATGAAGGATGCCCTCCATGCTCTGAAAGTCTCTGGACGATCATTAAACTGTGTAAGGCCGGTGGACACTAATTCACGTCTTGCAATAAACTTGACGACATCAGACATTTGGTTATTTGCATGCGGATCACCTTGATACGGTCCAGCTTGTAAGGGTGTAGCTGTCTGAGTTGGAGAATAGTCGAACATCACTCACCTGTCTCCACCCCTTTCCTCGCTGCCTTGAAATGTTGTAGATTGTGTGTGATACACATCTTGAGGTGACCTGGAGTCTGCCTCATGCTGGACCAAGTGTGTAAGGTGTATATCTGTGGATTGTGAAATGGTAGGGTACTGCACGCTCTCTGCATTAACAGGCTGAGACTTGGGTAGTGTGGCATAAAAACTACGCTGACTCTCCTGCTGCAATTCAGTAGTTTGTGTTTGTTGCAATTCCGAAACGTTTATGCCTCCATTATCATAAAATGGCCCATCCAGCACTGGCATTTGTGTACTCATGAGACTATCCGCCTGTTCCGATAAGTAAGCCTGTGTGCGTTCTGTTATGTCCTCTATAGGTAACTCGTTTACACTCAAATTTCCTCTACTTTCTTGCTCTGCAGCCGTTTCCAAGGCCTCTGCCTTCGCTTGTATGGCCACAACTCTCTTTTCCAGCCTTAAAGTTTCTAATGATGCTTCAAGCTGTGCTTGTTGTATTTTCAGTTCACTTTCTTTTTTAGCAAAAGCTATTTCCGCTTTAGCCGCTTCAGCCTCTGCTCTAGCCATTGCGGCGGCTGGCTGTGATTACAGTCGATGAGCCTTGTGAGTGCCGTGACGAACATTGCCTCTGTGATCCAGACTTGGAACTTGATTTAGACATTGTAGAAGGAAGATCACCTTATGAGCTGGCTAGCTCCCCGCCGTGGAGTTAGAAACTAGAAGTTGGTCACTGAAGATATTCGTTTTACTGTTCTGCCCTCTTTTCAAACGCCCTGCTTGATTTGGCAGACAGATAAAGCTTTCCAATAACAACAGACGCAAGGAATCTTTTCTTCAACTTTACTGTCGGTCTTGGAATAACGTAAAACTGAAACATACAAAAAATCAGAAAAATAAGCTCTTTATACAGAAAAATGACTAATATTGCACAATCAAAAAAAAAAAAGGTTGCACAATTTGCATGGTAAAGACAATAAAGTTAACATCCAGCAAATAAAATATAAAGAATTAACTAAACATACAGCACATAGAATCACAATATAGATATACTTTCATACCGAATGTGCCTTCTAACCAACTTAAATCAGGGAATGATAGCAGCCATAAGCGCATGGTCTTTACTGCTGCTTGCTGGAGATCTGTCTTCTGATTATGATGTCATCATAAAAGGACTCTACAACATTACATGCAGTACTAAACTTTGAACACAAGATGGTGCTAACTATAACTTTTAACTTAGACTAAATATTGAATGTTCTCATAGAACAGCACAGTGTGTGTGTGTGTGTGTGTGTGTGTGTGTGTGTGTGTGTGTGCTTTTGTTTATATTACATTGTGGGGACCAAATGTCCCCATGATGTAATATAAACCTGAGTTCACCTACATTGTGGGGACCAGCCAGCGGTCCCCACAATGTAAATGGGTTTATAAATCATATAGAATGAGTTTTTGTGAAAAAGTAAAAGTTTGCACAGTTTCCTGTGAGGGTTAGGTTTAGGGGTAGGGGCAGGGTAGGGGGATAGAATGTACAGTTTGTTCAGTGTAAAATGCATTGAAGTCTATGGAAAGTCCCCACAATTCACAAAAACAAACATGTGTGTGTGTGTGTGTGTGTGTGTGTGTGTGTGTGTATATATGTGTGTGTGTGTGTGTGTATGTGTGTATATGTGTGTGTGTGTGTATGTGTGTGTGTGTGTGTGTGTGTGTGTATGTGTGTGTGTGTATATGTGTGTGTGTGTGTGTGTGTGTGGCGGAACGACAGGCAGACAGGTAACACGTGTGTGTGTGTTTCAGAGCGCTCTGCTACATCAAACTCCAGCGCTTCACTGAAGCCCGGCAGGACTGTGACTCCGCCCTTCAGCTCCAACCCACCAATAAGAAAGCTTTCTACAGACGTGCACTGGCCAATCAGGGCCTGAAGGTCAGTGTGTCACTGTGATCGCCCAATCGTCTTAATTCAAGCAGCAACGGGAATATCGGAATTGTTTTAAAGTCGGCATTTCTTCCCTATCGTGACGGATATCAGACAGAAACCACTTCTGGAACAAGAACAAATGTGTTTATTATAAATGATTTATAGGTGCACATCATTATTGTTTAAAATTCATGTTCCTCGTAACCTTGAATCAGCATCTCTTCTCTGATGATGAGGGCGGGGCAACCTGTCACTCACATGAGATCCACCAATAGCAAACCACAACCATCCAATCAATTCCCCACAGACAAAATCAAGCCCCGCCCTACATTTGTTCTTGTTTGCGAAGCGTTTCACTCAGATATATGACACCATAGAGAAGAAAAGACGAGCGCAAGTTAATTTTTCTGCAGACGTTGAATACGATCCTCTTGTGTGTGTAGGATTACCTGGCGTGTCGTTCAGACCTGCAGCAGGTGTTGCGATTGGACGCGAGCGTGACGGAGGCAGAGCAGCTCCTGATGGAGGTCACACACCTGATGAAGGACAGACATCCGTCAGGAGCGCGCAGGAGCGTCCACATCACTGAGGTCAGCACACACACGCACACACACACACACACACACACACACACACACACACACAAACACTCTCACAGTACAGGTCTGAGATCAGCTCTCTGTGCAGGTGGATGATGATGAAGATGAAGATCAGGTCAGCAGTGCAGACGGCCGGTCCATCATCCCTCAGCCCTGTAACGCGTATGAGTTTGGTCAGGCTCTGAACGCGGCTCGCTCTCAGGATGACCTGCTGACCTGCGCTGAGCTCCTGCGCTCCGTCGCATCAGACCATCTGCCGCGGTTCATGGGCTCGCAGCTGGACACACACACCCTGAGCTTCGTCACTCGAGCGCTGAACACACACCTGCTGCACACACACCCTGAGCTGGTGTACACACACCTGCAGCAGCTGCACAACACACACAGACTCACGGTGAGACCCGCATCAGCACCGCAAGCTCCTTTCTGCCACAGAACAGAGAACAATCATGCTTTTGTAAATCATAATTATGATATACCAAGTCATTTATGAGATAAACAGTCATGTTTGTGTGTGTGTGTGTGTGTGTGTGTGTATAGATGGTGTTGATGATGCTGGGCCGGGACGAGCGCTCACAGCTCTCTCAGCTCTTCCAGAACCTGCGCTCAGTGCAGACTGAAGCCTTCTCACAGAATGACATCACTAACCTGGCCAACAAATACTTGTGATGCTCCTCCCACCGCACGTCCTTCCCATGATTCCACACTCCAGCTGATCTCAATAATATAGGCATGATTTATGCTGTCAGTGTTTCAGAGAGAATGTATGATTCACTTTGTTCAGTGTGAGATGATTTTATTTCTGTTTATAAATGAATGTTTTCTGCTGGAGTATAAACTGCTTTCTCAGAGGTCCTGTGGGTTACAGCAGCACTTCTCAACCATCTGCAGAATGAATAAAAGTGCTAAAATAACACATTATTATTATTAATATTATATTAAAATAATCTGATTTGAATATAAATGAAGTCAAACACACGAAATAAAGATATAAACCAATTATATCTCATTCATGTCTTGATTCAGTGACCATCTTTGAGTCAGAAAGTTTAAGAGCCGCTGACAGACAAGAAAAAAATATCACACTTTTAATGAGATTAAAAAAATAAAAAATTAGGGAAAAAAAGAAAGAAATGACAGCCTACTAAATCAAAATTATGACAAAAAGATCTGTCATTTATGGCACATCATAAAAAGTCGAATTTTTCATAAAAAGTAGAAATTATGACAAAAAGTCGAATTTCTAAGGTAAAAAAATCTAAATTATGACAAAAAGTTGAATTTCTGAGGTAAAATTAGAAATTATGATAAAAAGTTGAATTTCTGAGGTAAAAAAGTTGAAATTATGACAAAGTCGAATTTCTAAGGTAAAAAAGTCGAAATTATGACAAAGTCGAATTTCTGAGGTAAAAAAGTCGAAATTATGACAAAGTCGGATTTTTGAGGTAAAAAAGTCGCAATTATGATAAAAGGTTGAATTTCTGAGATAAAAAAAGTCGAAATTATAACAAAGTCAAAATTCTGAGGTAAAAAAGAAGAAATTATGATAAAAGGTTGAATTTCTGAGGTAAAAAAGGTCGAAATTATGATGAAGTCGAATTTTTGAGGTAAAAAAGTAGAAATTACGATAAAAGGTTGAATTTCTGAGGTAAAAAAAGTTGAAATTATGACAAAGTCGAATTTATGACAAAATTATGACAAAAAGATCTGTCATTTATGGCACATAAATGGCAGAATTTCTGTCGAATTTCTGAGGGAAAAAAAGTCGATATTATGACAAAAAGTCAAATTTCTGAGGTAAAAAAGTAGAAATTATGACAAAAAGTAGAAATTATGATAAAAGGTTGAATTTCTGAGGTAAAAAGTCAAAATTATGACAAAGTCGAATTTTTGAGGTAAAAAAAGTAGAAATTATGATAAAAGGTTGAATTTCTGACGTAAAAAAGTCGAAATTATGACAAAGTCGAAATTCTGAGGTAAAAAAAGTAGAAATTATGATAAAAGGTTGAATTTCTGAGGTAAAAAAAGTAGAAATTATGACAAAAAGTCGAATTTCTGAGGTAAAAAAATGTAGAAATTATGACAAAGTCGAATTTCTGAGGTAAAAAAGTAGAAATTATGATAAAAGGTTGAATTTCTGAGGTAAAAAAAAATGTAGAAATTATGACAAAAAGTCGAATTTCTGAGGTAAAAAAGTAGAAATTATGACAAATTCGAATTTCTGAGGTAAGAAAGTCGAAATTATGACAAAAAGGCGAAACTCTGAGATAAAAAGTCAAAATGATGACATAGTAATTCACAATTAGGAGATAAAACGTCGATATCATAACAGAATAAAAAGACTAAACTAATCATATGCACGTCATCCAGGCCGGCAGGAGGCGCCGCTGCGTCACACGCGCGCAGCCGCAGAAGGAGACCGAGGGACAACGGATCGCGAGGATCTCAGATGTTCTTCCAAACATAAAGTCCATCTAATCCTCGCACAGAATGATCGCAGCGCGCTGTCTGCTGTCTAAAGCGCCGCACAGGACGGTGTTGAGAGCAGCAGGGTCGCGCTGTTATCGGCCTTTACAGCAGAAGGACACACATGCTGTAAACCACAGAAGAACACAAAACCTCACAATCACAGCTCGAGACATCACAACTCCTGCTGAACACCCGACAGCCAGCTCGACACAAGGTGAGGCTCTCATTAACAATCTTCTCATTCATTAGGCTCATTAACTACACAATCAGGCGTGTCTGGGTTATCAAAAGATTCATCATTAATCTCATATAGTCCATGAACTGTAAGACCGTTTAAAGACAATTAACATCTCATCTTAATTCTCACAATCATTCATATGGCAGGCACGGTGCTGAAATATGCATGGTATTAAAAATAGGTTTAATTTTTATGCAATTTTTTTTTATTTTTTTCCTATTAATTTTGTGGTGAAATGAAACTTATTTAAAGATTGGTAACACTTGTTTTACAGTACCTTTGTTACATGTACTGTAGTAATAATAAATAATGCATAATTACATGCAATTAACCTAAACCAAACCCTATAGTAAGTACGTTAATTATTCTTACTCAGGAGTACTTAAATATATAATTGCACTGTAAAAAAGGACAGCTTAAAATAAAGCTACATCACAATTAAGCACATTTAATCTTAGAATTGTCATTAATGCAATGCAATAATGAAAAAAGTGATTAATTAAAAGTGCCTAATTGTCATGAATATGTAACGTCAAAATCTGAATGTTTTCAAATAGGTTTCATTTTTATGCATATGTTTTTCCTGTTAATTTTGTGGTGATATTAAGATTCCATTAGTTAACATGAGAATGAATCGAAAAGAATGAAAAATCCTTCTGAAACATCTATTAATCTATGTTAATTTTAACATCTACAAATACATTATTAAAATCTGTTATAAATATAATTTAGTAGACCTGAACTAACATGAGTTAACAAATATGAATGTATTCTTTACTGTTAGTGTAATTATTGTGTTATTCTGCTGATGTTGCGGAGATGAGCCGGATGTGTGGTTGTGTTCAGGGTTCGACGTGGCTCTGCTGGTGTCGCTCCTGAGGCAGGAGAACGCCACAGACATCTGCGTCATCAGAGTCCCGCCAGAGCTCAAATACACCGATCACATGATCATCGTGAGCGGAGCGTCTCCACGACACCTCAACGCCATGGCAGAGTTTGTGCTCAAAGCGGTAATGACTCGAGCTCACGCCACTGTTCCAGACAAATCAAAAGTCTAAATGTAAATTGAATCAAGGTCTGTGGAAGCTTGTTTGTGTCTAATAAAACACAAAAAAAGGACATTGTGATTTTTATCTCAAAATCCTGAGAAATAAACTCAGAATTGTGAGAAATAAAGTCGGAATTTGCGAGTTATAAACTTGGAATTGCGAGGAATAAAATCTGAATTTGCGAGTTATAAACTCGGAATTTTGTGAAAAATAAAGTCAGAATTGCTAGATAAACTTGGAATTGTGAGACGTAAAGTCCACACTGCGAGAAATAAACTTGGAAGTTGCAATTACCTTTTTATTCCAAGGCAGAATACTAGAACTAAAGACCAAATAAAATCTCAGAGTTTGATTCTCATTTCACTCTTTATATTTGCAGTTCAAGTTTCTGCGGAAGGACGAGGAGCGGCACGTTCGGCTGGAGGGCAGAGACTGTGACGACTGGAAGTGCATCGACTTCGGTTTGTAGCGGGTTTGAGTTTGAGCTCAGAATGACACGCGATTGGCTGATTGTGTTCTGATGGAGCCGCTTTTGTCCCGCAGGACCCATGGTGCTTCACTTCATGCTGCCGGACACCAGAGACACGTATGAACTGGAGAAACTCTGGACCCTGCGCTCATATGACGAGCAGCTCAACCGCATCCCACGAGAAACGCTTCCCTCGGACTTCATTTATGACATGAAGCACAAATGATCCTCGCGGACGACTGAATCACGAACTGTTCAGAATCACAGCGAGATTCTCAGTCAGTGCCGTACGTCACCTCTGCGTTCTTCTGTGGGAAACCAGCTTTTGTGAATGTAAATGCTGTAAAAATATCAACAGTGACTTCATTAAAAAAGACAAATCATCAGAAATATTGTTTTGAGTTGCTAATTTTGAATAAAAGGATTTAATTCACAAATACTGCAAGTCAACTTCTGCTCAAAGATGCTCATGCAAATCCTAAAACATTTTTTTTATATATATATATATATATATAATGTTCAGTATATAATAACTAATAATAGGTATAACAATAGCACTAATGATAGTGATAACTAACAATGAGTATAACGATAACAGCGAGTGTAACTAACAACTAATAATAATGATAACGATACTATCAATTTCAATAGCTAACAATAATGAGTATAATACAACGATGATGCGTGTAACGATACTAACAATAACAATAATTATGAGTATAACAATAACTATAATGAGTATAACGATACTAACAATAACGATAACTATAATGAGTATAACAATAAGTATAACAATGAGGAGTATAACGATAATGTGTGTAACGATACTAACAATAATGACAACTAACGAGTATAACGATACTAACAATAACGATAACTAACGAGTGTAACGATACTAATAACTATAACGATAACTATAACAATAACGATAATGAGTATGATATAGGGATGCTCACATTGACCGTTTAACCGTTAACCGAAAGTAAGAATTTTAACCGATTAATACTATCAGTTAAACGTTTTTTTTTGTTTGTTTTTTTGCTGCATGGTTAAAGAAAACTATCCTATATATACATATATGCTTATTTGTTAACTCGCGGGGCGTTTCACATGTGCCAGACATATTTCGCTAAGCAACAAGCAAAATGAAGCGAGCGAAAAGAAGTACTGACCATTTCGATAGAAAGGGTCAGGCGCGCCGTTGGGGGCAGGGGGATCAGGACCCCCGCAGTTTTGAAAAGACAGAAATCGACCCCCGCACTTTTGATAAGGGCTGCTTCAATCAGTCACAATATATAATCTTTTAGCTTAGGCTATTTTCTTTCAAATGAGACCATTTTCACGTTTCTGTGAGCTTTCGTTCATAAATGATCAACTGTTTTGTCGCAGATGTGAAGAAGAGGAAATGCGCTCTCGAACAGAGAAACACACGATCTCCAAGCAATCGATCAAAGCGTGCTAAAGTTTTAGGACAGGTCGATGGTATATAAATCATGGCCGAACGTTAGCGTTTGTCAATCAAGCAAAACCGTCCATTCAGAAACCGAGAAATTTGACACTTTAACGTAAGAGGCTGATCTCTCAGATTGACGCGCGAGCTGGCTTGACTGAAGGATTTGTAGTTTATGGACTGTTTTGAGTTAAAAGCATTGATGGCATCTATAAAAGAGATATCTAAAAGCGAAACGAAAATTATTGCCTCGACCGGCGACACAGTGGGGAGGACGCACGAGGAGACCTGCGCGTTTAATTGGTATGTGTATGCTACTGTAATGCTGCATTTACAAAGCTTATCAGTGGCATGCACTTTGATCACGAAAGTGAAAGTGCCTTTTGCGGTCGCATCGCGGTGCCCCCGCGTTCCCATTTCTCTCGATGTGAACCGTGAGCTCCAGTCCATTACAATTTAGGGCCATGGTATACTTCATTTCCCGCATTCCGCTCAGTCTCGTGCACGAGCCTGTCAAAGAAACTCCTTTGCCCATGAGCGCGGAAAGACGCGTTCGGTATGCACACGTGCACCGTCCGTGGTCATAACAATAACAATCCTTGAGGTAGGCCTGCTATTTTTATTTGACGGAAAAAATGTCTAAAATACCGGTTGTTCAAAGCTTCAATGGATTCACTGTGTTTTTGTTTTGTCATCTTAATTTGTTAAACATTTAAGTGAAAAATATTTAGTGTAGGCCTATTTATTTTATGCCTTTTATTTAAATTATTTTTTTCTGTTGTCAGAAACGCTGCAGGTGCGTGACAATTTGATAATGTGAATCCAGGTTCTGTTAAAGTGCTGTTAATGCTAATTTAAAAGTGCTGGCTAATGCTAAACGTAAATATTCTAAAATCATTATCCACGTCGGCACAAATGATGTTCGACTTCGCCAGTCGGAGATCACTAAAATTAACATTAAAGAGGTGTGTGAACTCGCAAATTCAATGTCAGCAAAAGTAATTTGTTCTGGCCCTCTTCCTGTTCGTCGGAGTGATGAGATAGTTAGCAGGTTATCATCACTCAATGGCTGGCTGTCTAAGTGGTGTGCGCAGAATAATATAGGTTTCATAGACAATTGGAAAAGCTTTTGGGGCAGACCTGATCTGTTGAAAAGAGATGGTATTCATCCCTCCCGGGATGGTGCTGCTCTTCTCTCTAGAAATTTGGCAAATAGTCTTAGAGCTGAAACATGACAAACCAGGGCCCAGATCAGGACGCAGACAAACTGGCTAAACCGACCGTCTGCTAGCCGCCTCACGTCACATAACTCAGATAATTCACAGCACATAGAAACACTTTCACCTAGATATTATCACATAGAGACTGTGTCTGTACCTCGAACTAGTAAATACAAAAAACTTCCAAAACCTTTTAAGGGTAAAAATTTAATTGATGTTCAAAAAATGAAAATCACAGATAAATCAGATAAACAAATGATAAAGCTTGGGTTACTGAATATTAGATCTATTTCTTCAAAAGCACTTATTGTAAATGAAATTATCACAGACAATAAACTAGACTTGCTGTGTTTGACAGAAACCTGGCTAAAACCAGACGATTACATTACTTTAAATGAATCTAGTCCTCAAGGTTATGATTATCGACACAATCCTCGACAGAAAGGCAAAGGGGGAGGTGTTGCTGTAATTTATAGTAATATATTCAGAATCATTCAAAAAGAATTTCAAATATAATTCCTTTGAAGTGATGGTGCTTTATGTAACATTATGTAAGTTGACATTTGTGCTGGCTACTGTATACAGGCCACCAGGGCACCATACTGACTTTATCAAAGAATTTGCTGAGTTTCTATCAGAGTTAGTACTGGCTGCGGATAAAGTCCTTGTTGTTGGTGATTTTAATATCCATGTAGATAATAATAAAGACGCATTTGGATTGGCATTTGCAGATATTTTAAACTCTATTGGAGTTAAACAACACGTGTCAGGACCCACTCATTGTCGTAATCATACCCTAGATCTAATACTGTCGCATGGAATAGATATTGATGCTGTTGAAATTCTACAGCAGAGCGATGATATATCAGATCATTATTTAGTCTCGTGTATAATACAATTAGCCAAGGCTACAAAACCACCACCCAGCCATAAATATTGTAGAAAAATCACGTCTGCCACTAAAGATTGCTTTATAAATAATCTCCCCGAGCAGTTTCATCGCCTTAGTATACCTGACAACATAGAAGAACTCGATGCTGCAACAGAAACTATTGGCTCTCTCTTTTCCAGCACATTAGATGCGGTCGCTCCTTTACGTCTAAAGAAGATTAAGGAAACTTAATCCAACGCCGTGGTATGATGAGCACACTCGGGCTCTAAAACGAGCTGTTAGAAAAGCTGAACGTAGTTGGAAGAAAACAAAACTAGAAGTTTTTCGCCTTTCGTGGAAAGAAAAAATGATTGAGTACAGAACAGCCATAAGAAATGCTAGATCTACTTATTTTTCAAATCTCTTAATAGAAAACAAACATAATCCTAGGTATTTATTTGACACAGTGGCTAAATTAACTAGAAACAGAGATTCAACTGCTGACGTTTCCATAGAGCACAGCAGTAATGACTTTATGAACTTCTTTACTTGCAAGATTGATAATATTAGAGAGAAAATTATAAACATGCAACCGTCTACAGTTTCTCTTCAGACAGTGCACTGTAGTGTCCCTGAGGTAAAACTAGAATCATTCGCCGCTATAGGAGAGGAAGAATTATCTAAACTTATCAAATCATCAAAATCAACGACATGTATGTTAGACCCAATGCCGACTAAACTACTGAAAGAAATGCTTCCAGAGGTCGTAGGTCCACTTCTTGATATAATTAATTCATCTTTAACACTAGGACACGTGCCAAAAACCTTTAAGCAGGCTATTATCAAACCTCTTATTAAAAAACCTCAACTAGATCCGAGAGATATAGTAAATTACAGGCCAATCTCGAATCTACCTTTTCTGTCAAAGATACTAGAAAAGGCAGTTTCAACACAACTGTGTTCCTTTTTAGAAAGAAATGGAATCTGTGAGGATTTCCAGTCAGGATTTAGACCATACCATAGTACTGAGACTGCTCTCGTTAGAGTTACAAACGATCTACTCCTATCATCCGATCGTGGCTGTATTTCTCTATTAGTGTTATTAGATCTCAGTGCTGCTTTTGACACTATCGATCATAACATTCTTTTAAAAAGACTTGAAAACTATATTGGCATTAGTGGAATTGCTTTGGCATGGTTCAAATCATACTTATCTGACCGTTATCAGTCTGTGGTAGTTAATGAAGAGATGTCGTATCGATCACAGGTTAAATATGGGGTACCACAAGGCTCAGTATTAGGACCGTTGCTTTTCACTCTGTACATGCTGCCCTTAGGAGAGATAATTAGGAAGCATGGTGTTAGTTTTCACTGCTACGCTGACGATACTCAGCTCTATATTTCCTCGCGCCCTGACGAAACCTACAAATTCACAAAACTAACAGAATGCATAGCTGACATTAAAAACTGGATGACAAGAAATTTCTTATTATTAAATTCAGAAAAAAACTGATTTCCTAATCTTTGGACCAAAAACTTCCTCACGAAAAAACCTTGAATACTCTCTAACACTTGACGGGTGCTCCATTAAACCTTCGTCCTCAGTTAGGAACCTGGGTGTGCTCTTTGATACCAATCTTTCATTTGAAAGTCATGTTTCTAGTATCTGTAAAACCGCCTTCTTCCATCTAAAAAATATATCTAAATTACGACATATGCTCTCAATGACAAATGCGGAACAGTTGGTTCATGCATTCATGACCTCAAGACTAGATTATTGTAACGCTCTACTGGGTGGTTGTTCTGCTCGGCTTTTAAACAAACTACAGTTGGTTCAAAATGCGGCAGCTAGAGTTCTTACTAGAACCAGAAAGTATGACCATATTAGCCCAGTTCTGTCAACATTACATTGGCTCCCTATTAAACATCGTATAGATTTTAAAATCTTGCTACTTACTTATAAAGCTCTAAATGGTTTAGCTCCCCAGTACCTAAGTGAGCTCTTAATGCATTATAGTCCTTCACGTTTATTGCGATCTCAGAATTTAGGCCAGTTGATAATACCCAGAATATCAAAATCAACTGAAGGCGGCAGATCATTTTCCTATTTAGCACCTAAACTCTGGAACAATCTTCCTAGCATTGTTCGGGAAGCAGACACACTCTGTCAGTTTAAATCTAGACTAAAAACACATCTCTTTGCTCTTGCATACACATAACACATCATCAATACATTAACATTTTTCAAATCCGTTAAAGGATTGTTACGCTGCAATAATTAGGTCGGCCGGAACCGAGAACATTTCCTATAACACTAGATATACCTGTACATCAGAACAAGAATGGCATCTACGCTAATATCTGTCTCTCTGCTTATCCTGAGGTTTGCCGGGTGCTGGATCCAGGCCGTATCCAGGTCAGATGGAGAACCTGCGTCTGGACCTGACTACAACGTAGCCCAGGATCCCCGTATCCGCTTGCATATATTTATATATAATCGATTTTTAATCTCTATAATAAAAATGTTCAATTCAGATTTTGATCTCCATATACATTTACATATATATATCTTCCAAGGGGTTTTTTCCCTCCTAGGACTTTTTTCCCAGTGCTAGCACGCTGGGTTTTTCTCCTAGGGGGTTTTTTCCACCCCTGGAAGTCAGCCGACATTGGCTTAATGTAGCACCATCTTCTATATGTTACATATTACCACGCTTGTTTGTACAGTTTTAACCACTTCCCTTTTTTTCTGTGCTTCTAATATGTAAAGCTGCTTTGAAACAATTACCAATTGTAAAAGCGCTATATAAATAAATTTGACTTTGACTTTGTTGTTTATCTGTTCTATGCTGCTGTTTGCATGTTAAAATAAACCCGTGGAAGACACAGACACTCATCAATTGTATTTTTTATTTAATGTCATAACCTATATATGTCATATTATCATCATATAGGCTATACAATATTATAATCTCATCAGTTAACGGTTAATAATCGGATAACGAGCGTCGGTTGTCGGTCGAGAAATTTAACCGAAATGAGCATCCCTAGTATGATACTAACAATAACTATAATAATGATAATGATGAGTATAACAATGACGATAAATAATGATAACGATGTGTATAACAATACTAACAATAACGATAATGAGTATGATATTAACAATAATAACTAACAATGAGTATAACGATAATAACATATATGTAATGATAAGAACAATATGAACTATAATGGTGAGTATAATGATTACTATAACAAAATCTAACAACACTAATGATAATAACTATAACAGTGGGTATAACAATAACTAATGATAACTGTAATAACGATAATATAACTAAAATAATGATAACGAACAGTAACTATAACAAGAGCGATAACTATATTGATAATGATGACAATAATATCAGTATCTATAATAGAAATTATAACAACTATAATGATAAATATTAACTATAACTATAATAACAAGTATAACGATAACAATAGCGATAATTAACTATAACAATAACTACAATCTATAACCGTTAGTTATATTGTAGTTGTTATTATTACTGTTATAGTTTTTATAATTAACTATAACAAGAACTATAATGACAAACATATTCACATCCACACCAGAAAAGACGATACCATTCTGTTTATTATAAGCGCTGCAGTTTTGTCATCTGTCGCTTTAAATTTTCGAGATCTTAAAGCAGGATGGATTCTGATTGGCTGTCAATGTTTTTACCATTCATCAGCTGGAAAACAATCGTTCCTCTGTGCCGTTATCACTATAGATATTAGACTCTGATATTCTCTTAGAACTGTTACAGCTTTACAGCTATAAAAGATTAACCAGGAGACGAACGCTCTGTGAATAAATGTGTTTATTTGTCAAGAGAATCACAGTAACATTACAAATCAAAGTGATGAAGAGAAACTAAAACAGCCGCTTTTAAAAGTGATGCGCGACACGCGATCCTCCAGCGTCACATGAGCTGTCATCAGTCACATGCTGAATTCTGCGGCTCCTCATTCCGTATTTGACCCATAATCCCCACGGAGAGTCTTTAGGAGCGGATGATGCCGTTCCTGCGGAGTCATGAATCACGACGCTACCTGTGTGTGTGTGTGTGTGTGTGTGTGTGTGAGTGTGTGTTTACGGTGCCATCCAGAAGGGCATGGGCTGCTGCTGCTGCTGCGTTTGTGTTTTGTTCCGGTGGGGAGGCGACGGCGGGCAGTGGTATGTCCCGAGCGTCCAGCCGGCTTTAGAGGGTCCGTGATCGTCCTCTTCATCAGAGGAATCTCCGGCGTACGCCACCAGCCCCGTCCGGACGCGCTTCACCTGCGGCTCTGATGGACAGACCAGAAACCAGAGAGAAACACACAAAAACAACACCACGTACCAGCAATGAAGGAAACAGGAAGTTAAACGCATGTGGTGGGTGACAACCGCATGTCATTGGACGAGTCCAATCAGGAGGCGGAAGGGAACGAGGCCCCGCCCATCAGGCATCCCCCCGGAGGGACATGAAAGAGAGAGGAAAAAACACAGAGAAAGAGAGAGAACACAGAACACAAGAGAGACGCCCGTTAGTGCGGCAGTCACACGGCACGGCAGACGCGCAGGGGAGGAGCCTCATTCTAACCAATGACGGCCGTCAAGCTGAAGCGTGTCATTTCCTGCAGGATCACATGTTGGTAAAGATGCTGAAATGACACGCTTCAGCTTTACCTTTACTCTACTGATACGGTCCGCCGCTGCTGCAGCCTCATATCTGCATGCAGAAAGCAGTCAGTGTGATTTACAGCGATCATCGAGGGTGTGTGTGGCGTCTGTCTTACCCAGAAGGCTCGGCGCTGCCGTCTTCTCGTCTGCTTTCGGAGGTCTCAGTCCGTTGACCGGCGCTGACGCACACGGAGGCGGCATGAGCTGTCTGCTGCTGCGCAAACAATACCACATACAATCAATCATCGTGATCAGCTGATCAACGCTGTCAGTGTTCTTTGAATAGAAAATCGTCATGTTGATGTTTATAATATTAAATCTAAGAGTTCATTTATACGCTCATCATTACGCGTTATTCCTCCACTAGAGCTCGAGCGCCAAAAACTGCAACGCACTAATAATAAAAAGAACAATATCATCCGTTGGTGTGGACGCCAATATAGTTATTACTATAGTTATTGTTATCATTACAGTTATTGTTATTATCATTCTAGATTAAAGCAGTAAGACTCAAGAAGCCGTGGTTTACAGTCAATTTAGAACAGTTATCGTTATCATCATTATATTTACTGGTATAGTTGACACTAATATAGTTATTGTAGTTATCGTTACATTTATCGTTGCTATCATTATAGTTATCGTTATAGTTGATGCTAATATAGTTATCCTTATAGTTACTGTTATTATCATAGTTAGCATTATAGTTGACACTAATATAGTTATCGTTATAGTTAGCGCTAATATATAGTTATCATTAGTTATTACAGTTATAATTTTTATCATTATAGTTATTAAAGTTGACACTAATATAGTTATTATCATAGTTATCATTATAGTTGACGTTAATATAGTTATCGTTATCATTAGTTATTACAGTTATCATTAGTTATAGTTTACGCTAATATAGTTATCGTTACAGTTACTGTTATTATAATTTACGCCAATATAGTTATCGTTATTATAGTTAGTTATCGTTATTATCGTTATAGTTATTGCTATAGTTATTATAATTATAATTATCATAGTTATTGTTATAGTTTGCATTAATATAGTTATCGTTATCATAGTTATCGTTACAGTTACTGTTATTATAATTTACGCCAATATAGTTATCGTTATTATAGTTAGTTATCGTTATTATCGTTATAGTTATTGCTATAGTTATTATAATTATAATTATCATAGTTATTGTTATAGTTTGCATTAATATAGTTATCGTTATCAGAGTTTTCGTTAGTTATTGTTATTATCGTTACAGTTACCATTATAGTTGATGCTAATATTATAATTATTAGTTATTGTTATTATCATTATAGTTATCGTTATTATCATTAAAATTACCGTTATAGTTGATGCTAATATAGTTATCATTATAGTTATCGTTAGTTATCATTATAGTTAACGTTATAGTTGACGCTAATAGTTATCCTTATCATAAGTTATTACAGTTATCATTATTATTGATATAGTTATTAAAGTTGACACTAATATAGTGATTGTTATCATTATAGTTATTATAGTTGACGTTAATAGTTATCGCTATCATTAGTTATTACAGTTATTGTTATAGTTATTATAGTTGACGCTTATATAGTTATCGTTATCATTATAGTTGTTACAGTTATTGTTACAGTTACTGTTATCATAGTTATTATAGTTTACGCTAATAGTTATCATAGTTATAGTTACAGTTATTGTTATTATAGTTGATGCCAATACAGTTATTATTATAGTTATAGTTATCGTTATCATCAGTTATAGTTGACGTTAATATAGTTATCGTTATTACAGTTATCATTAGTTATTATAGTTTACGCTAATATAGTTATCGTTATCATAGATATATAGTTGATGCTAATATAGTTATTATAATTATAGTTATCGTTATCATTATAGTTATTATGGTTGACGTTACTGTAGTTATCGTTATTAGTTATTACAGTTATCGTTATAGTTATTATAGTTTACCCTAATATAGTTATCATTATCATTACACTAATATAGTTGTCGTTATCATTAGTTATTACAGTTATTGTTATAGTTATTATAGTTGACGCTTATATAGTTATCGTTATCATTATAGTTATTGTTACAGTTACTGTTATCATAGTTATTATAGTTTACGCTAATAGTTATCATTATAGTTATAGTTACAGTTATTGTTATTATAGTTGATGCTAATACAGTTATTATTATTATTATTATTATTATTATTAATTATCGTTATCATCATAGTTATTATAGTTGACGTTAATATCGTTATCAGTTATTACAGTTATCATTATAGTTATTATAGTTTACGCTAATATAGTTATCGTTATAGTTATATAGTTGATGCTAATATAGTTATTATAATTATAGTTATCGTTATCATTATAGTTATCATTATGGTTGACGTTACTGTAGTTATCGTTATTAGTTATTACAGTTATCGTTATAGTTATTATAGTTTACCCTAATATAGTTATCATTATCATTACACTAATATAGTTGTCGTTATCATTAGTTATTACAGTTATCGTTATTATAGTTGATGCTAATATAATTTTCGTTATCATTAGTTATCGTTACAGTTATTGTTATTATCATAGTTATTATAGTTTACGCCAATATAGTTATCGTTATCATTATAGTTACAGATATCGTTATTATCATTATAGTTATTATAGTTGATGCTTATATAGTTATAATTATAGTTATCATTATCATCATTATAGTTATTGTTATAGTTTACGCTAATATAGTTATCGTTATTATAGTTATAGTTACAGATATTGTTATCATTAGTTATTATAACTGATGCTCATATAGTTATTATAATTACAGTTATCGTTATCATTATAGTTATAGTTACAGTTATTGTTATTATCGTTATAGTTACCATTATAGTTGATGCTAATATAATTATTATTAGTTAGCATTATTATCATTATAGTTATCATTAGTTTACGCCAATATAGTTATTATAGTTATCGTTACAGTTATCGTTATTATCATTATAGGTATTGTTATAGTTGACGCTAACATAGTTATCATAGTTATTGTTATTATCATTAGTTATTGTTATAGTTTACACCAATATAGGGTTACACTTTATTTTTCAGTGCTGTAGTTACATTGTAATTACTCAAATAAGTACTGAGTACTATTAATTAACTAGATGTACTTACTATAGTGTTACAGTTTGGTTTAGGGTTAGTTACTTGTAATTATGCATAATTTACTGTTATTACTATAGTAATTAGAGCTTCAATCTACACCAAGAAGCAGCTCAAATAGAAGAGTTTTCATGTGTCACATGTTTTGATCACATCATTCACAGACTTACATTAGTGTGATTCAGCGTTTCATCACTGCACTGTTATTTAAAACAGTCCTGAACGCAGCATGTGCAGAGGTGTGTGTGTGTGTGTGTGTGTGTGTGTGTTGAAGCGTCTGACCTGTCTCTCTCTCTCACAGGCCCTGAGGAAGCAGCAGACGGGGGTCCTGACGCCTCTGAGCTGCCCACAGACATGCCTGCACCTAAATTAGTCATATGAATGGGTCCATGCTATGAGCAGAAAAACACAACAGCATTAACACACACCCTCATTTACAGACACACACACACATCACTGACTGATCATCTCTCACACACACTTCACATCAAATCACACAAAAAAATCACATTTATAGTCAAACATGTGAGCATTTCCCATCATTCACCACAAGAACACAAACCCCGCTGAGCTGCTGTGTGCTGACCGGCACAAACTGGTTCAGTGTTTTATTGATGGATTTTTGTCTTTCAGACAGTATTACTCTAATGATGCGGCTCACTAGGGTTTGAGTTTTTATCTGCTGTCATTCATTACAAATAAACAATTACAAATACTCTCAGGTCCTCGTGACCCCACAGGTCACTTCATTACAGGCTCCACCCACAAACTGTGTCACCATGGCGACAGGACGCTGACATCACACGCACCTGCAGAAAGGGAGCAAAGCCATACGGTGATCGGCGCAGCGTCCGGCATGTGCCGACAGCTCACCTGGTATCCCAGAAGGCCTCTGTCCGTCTCGTCCGGCACCTCCTCCGTGAAGCGGCGTTTCTGTGGCGGGTTGGGCGGGGCCGTGGGTTTGGGCGGAGCCACTGCAGCGGGCGGGAACGGAGCGGGAGGAAGAGTCTGGAGACAGAGAGCAACGTTTCAAGAGACGGGAGATGGATGGAGACACACAGACGGCGAGTGTGTGAGCGCGTTACCTGTGGCGGGACGTTTGCGGGCGCGGGTGTGATGGGATACTGTGCGGTCGGGGGGGGCACGGGGGCCGGGGCCACAGGAGCCACCGGATACGGAGGAGCGACGGGCTGCGGTGGCGGCGGGACGGGCGCGGGATAGGAGGGCTGGAATCCGGCAGGAGGGTAATACGGAGGCTGCGGCGGGATTCCATTAATGACAGGAGGCTGAATGAAACCTGCTGACAGACACACACACACACACACACACACACACACACACCCCACTGTGATGAACACAATCAAAACATGTGATCTTACAATTACTGAACTGGATTGAGCTGAATAATGATGCTGCAGTTTTTATAGATGAATTTCAGTGTGTGTAAATGTGCGCATGCATGTGTGTGAATGAGTGTGTGATTTTTGTGAGTGTGTGAGTGAGAGTGTGTGTGTGTGTGTGTGTGTGTGATTGTGTCTGTGAGTGTGAATGTGTGTGTGTTTACCCTGTGTGGGCATCACACTGCTCATCTGATTCAGGAATCTAGAATACTCAGCATGAACCTGCCAGACACGCACACACATTACAGCAGTGTTGTTTACTGTTAACAAACTATTACAAATCATTTACATTCACTGAAATAAAGCTGAAACACAATATAAATATTAGATGAAACAACTAGCAATGGCAAATAACAAATAAAATAAGTTAAATTACTAAAGCTAAAACAAAAAAATTAACCCTTGTGCATTGTTCAAATTTACTACCCTTTCGTTATGTTCGTGGATGAAAACATCCACTAAATTAAACTGCTGTAAAAATGTATCAGATAAATATTTTTTTCAATTTTTTTGCATAAATGTGTTAATCAACCTCAGTCCTGATCAAAACTACTAAATGTTTAAAAGAATCCAGGATTTTTACTCTTTTATTGCCAAGTTTATGAAGTGATGTCACTGATTTTGGGGGAAAAAAACACACAAAATTACTTATTTTTAATATAAAAAGTGATTGTGGACTGGATTTTTTTTACCTTTTATCACAGTCTTTGACATGTGAAAGATTAGTAACAACATTGGTTTTGATGCATTGTTTGTTTTTGTGCAGCATCAGATTTTAATTTTGCGCAAAAGTCTTACTCTCTTTCACACACACACACACACACACACACACACACACACACTATAATATACTGTTATATGGAGTTATATGAAGTATAAAAGCCAGAAACTAAGCTTTTTTTTTTGCACAAGCCTATCTAAAGGGTTAATGGTGCCACCTGGTGATCAACTGTAAAAATGAGAAATTTTACCTCTTCCCAACAGGGAAAACCACCATCAAAGAATGCATGATTTTATGGTGTCATGGCTTTACAATCAAAAAATGTCATTATAATGGAAGTCAATGGGGCAAAAACAGCCACGAACAGTAAATGAGGGAGAAAAAATTAAAATCTGATGCTGCACAAAAACTAACAATGTTGTTACTAATCTTTCACATGTCCAAGACTTGTGATAAAAGGTAAAAAAAAAAAATCCAGTCCACAATCACTTTTTATATTGAAAATAAGTAATTTTGTGTGTTTTTTTCCCCAAATCAGTGACATAATTTCAAAAACTTGGCAATAAAAGAGTAAAAATCCTGGATTTTTTCCCAACATTTAGTAGTTTTGATCAGGACTGAGGTTGATTAACAGATTTATGCAAAAAAAAAACATTTTTACAGCAGTTTAATTTAGTGCATGTTTTCATCCACGAACATAACGAAAGGGTAGTAAATTTGCCCACAGTGTATTTTTGAGGTTTTGAAAATTTTCAAAGCATTTTCCCAAAATATATATCAAAATAAGATTTGTCACCAAAAATCATTCCATTTGCTGAAACACAGAGAAAGTTGTGGCCAAATTAAGACTCAAAAACACCCCATAGTGGATGAAAACATCCCCAACAACACATAAGGGTTAGCTCAATAAATTTTTCTTTTCTTTTTTTTTTAAAGTAATAAAAGCAAGACCACATGACACCAAAGTGAAAATATAAAAATATAACAAATTAATAGTATTAATAAATATAAAACATTTATAAATCATACTAGAATAACACTGATTACATCAGATTTATTGTTTTATTTATTGACACTACTGTTATTTTACTTTGCATAGTTTCTCATTGTGTGCAGAAAAACTGTAAACTGATGAACAGAGAGAGAGAGAGAGAGAGAGAGAGAGAGACGGTCTTACGGTCTGCAGCAGGTTTTCACAGAGGGTTTTTGCAGCAGCAAGTCCTTCAGGTTTAGGGTGACTGGAGGAACAGAGAAACTCATGAACATTGTGTGTGTGTGTGTGTGTGTGTGTGTGTGAGATCTCTACACACACCTGATGTATATGTACATGGGCTCAAACGCCTCTCGTCCGGACGCGGGCTCCAGGCAGCCGGACCCTTTCCCCCTCAGGAAGACTTTGGCTCCCGTTTCTGCCTGAATGTGCTGCAGGTACGAGCAGCCCGGACCCTCCACACGCTCCTTCACGCAGAAACCCTGGACGGCCTGATCCAGACCCACAAACACCTTATCCTGCACATAATGCATCTGAACACACACACACACACACACACACACACGGGTCAGGACGGTGTGAAGCGATCGGAGGCTCTCTCTGATGTGAGTGCACATGTACTCACTCCTCCTGGAAAGTGCGCTTTGTGTGGAGCAGGGGGGATTGTGGGTGGAGCGGCGGGTCCGGGCTGCTGGTACACGGTGACCGTCGCTCCGCTGTAGGTCGAGCTGGTGGCGGCCTTCACTACACCGTTAGTAATGATCTCCTTAATCCTGTTAACGGCCTCTACACACACACACACACACACACACACACAGAGAGAGCGATGTTAAACACACACACACACACACACACACACACACACGTGATCCTCAGAATGAAACCCATCCATCAGTGGCGTCACTCACTGTCCACTAAGTCTCTGGTTTGTCCCTGCACATGCAGATAGAGCGGACGGTCACTGCGGAGAGATGCATTAATACGAGAAGATTAGACTGATCCGAAGCTTGAACAGAACTGGATGTTCATGTAAAGGCCGTCAGTGTCACAGTCGGATGAAACGGAGCGTCTCACCTGGGCAGCGCTTTGCTCTTCTCCTCTGCTGACATGTAGCGCCCCCTGGTGGACACGGCAGCGCCGCTCACTCTGCTGATCTGTGTGGAGATTGAGAAGAATCAAGCACTGAGGAAAGCACCTGACGACAGAAGGCAGACACGCGGCCTGTCCCTGCTCTCACCTCGTCTTGAGTCTGTCCGCGGGTCAGCAGGTTCCGACAGGTCAGCGGGACGTCGTTTATCTCCACCTCTGCCACCACCAGGTCATCTTTCACCTTATTCCCACCGACACCTGCAACCTACACACACTTCCTGTCTTTAATTATGAATGCGTGTTTGCTCCTCATATTCACCGTTAGCGTTTGAAAGTTTCTCGCTTCATTTTGAACTGATTGTTTTAAAGTGTTACAATGGCAACTAACTGAAATAAGTTTAAGTACTAAAATGACAATTTTTAATCCAAAAGTGTGCTCATTTAGATAAACACACATAGATTATCGAATGTTTACTTCAAATATCTTTATTTAACAGTATTTTTTTCTATTTTTACCCATAATAGGATGATGTGAGCATTTTGGAGCGCTAAACTCTCACATGCAATGTCTGTTTCAATCATACTCGACACCAGAGGGCGCCCTCGCGCAGAAGCACAAGTGAGACTCATAGGAGTAATAAAACTTATGATGTTCCAGGAAATCCCTAATATGGACGTCCAGCAATCGCTGGAGCTGAATAAACTGCAGATGACTGATCAAACATGAAGCCATTAGCTGTGTTTCCATCTAAAGTTGTGAATTTAAAATTGGAATATCACATAAAACGTTTGCGAATAAAGCAGCATTTCCATCTAGTGAGCCGAAGAGAACAAAATCGTCACTTCCTGATAAACTGGCGCAGTGATAAAATGTGCATAAAAACAGGTGGATGGAAAGAGCTATTGTGACAATATGTGCGTTCTTTAAGCCATCTCCGTTATTTTCTTAAGAATAATGTATATTTATAACTGTATAGAATACTATAAAATAATATAATTTGAGCCTCATACTGTGATATAAGAAGCCACTTCAGTTTCAGACTGGTTCAGGTTGCTGTTAAAGCATTAGTTCAGTTCAGAATTAAAATGTCCTGATAATTTACTCTCCTCCATGTCATCCAAGATGTTCATGTCTTTCTTTCTTCAGTGGAAAAGAAATGAAGGAAAACATTCCAGGATTTTTCTCCATATAGTGGACTTCACTGGGGTTCAACGGGTTGAAGGTCCAAATGTCAGTTTCAGTGCAGCTTCAAAGAGCTCTACATGATCCCAGACGAGGAATAAGAGTCTCATCTAGAGAAACCATTGGACATTTACTAAAAAATAAACATTATATACTTTTTAACCACAAATGTCTTGTCTTGCACGCATGACGTAATCATGTTGGAAAGGTCACGCGTGACGAAGGCAGAAGTACCGATCCAGTGTTTACAAAGTGAACGTACAAAGACTAAGTAAAAAAAAAAAAAAAAAAAAAGGTAAAACAACGATGAAAATGAGTTTTTTGTGGTACTTCCTTCTTCCTTTCCAACATGATTATGTCATGCGTGGAGCATCACAGAGCAGTGCAAGACGAGCATTTGTGGTTAAAAAGTATATAATATTTATTTTTTTTAATAAATGTCCGATGGTTTCTCTAGATGAGACTCTTATTCCTCGTCTGGGATCATGTAGAGCTCTTTGAAGCTGCACTGAAACTGACATTTGGACCTTCAACCCGTTGAACCCCAGTGAAGTCCACTATATGGAGAAACATCCTGGAATGATTTCCTTCATTTCTTTTCCACTGAAGAAAGAAAGACATGAACATCTTGGATGACATGGAGGAGAGTAAATTATCAGGACATTTTAACTCTGAACTGAACTAATCCTTTACATGTAGCTATAATTGTTCTTTTTGAATGCAATGATGTGATTCTTTGAAAACAAAATAAACTAAGTAATGGTGAATTTGACTGATAGCTTTATTTTTTCAAGATTTCTATAGACATTATAATATACTGTTATTGTGAATTCTTTTGGCTACAGTAAGTGTCTGATATCTTTACAGCCCTAAAGTGAATATATACATGTATATGTTTCATAAATATATGGACTGACTTTATCTGCAGGCGCGGCGCTGCTGATCTGAGACGGCTTCAGTTTGCCTTTGGCCACCAGCATGGCGTTGATCTTGGCAGCGACGGCGGCAGCAGCGTCCAGAGCTCCAGTGGGAGCAGAACCTCCATCCGCCTCTCCAGACGACACCGGGCCGGCCTGGTCCCATTTACTGCGCCGTCTGACACACACACAACATCAACCATCATCATCTTCATCAATGTTCCCCTGCAGGACCTCAAACTCAGATCATCAGCTGTCAATCAAACACTAGTTTCATCACTCCAGATCCTGAACCAATCAGCTTCCAGAACTTCACTGAAGAGCTGAACCACAGTACTTCTGATGTTTGTTTATACTTCACACTGTTCTCATCACAGTATTACCATGGTACTGTTTAAACGTCAAAAAACTCGACAGAGGCGTTCATATGAAGATATCTGAACATATTGCTGATTAATTTTTTTGTGTTTCTGGTTCGTTATGTAACACCCGCCATTAGCAGCGACACACACACACACACACACACACACACACACACACACACACACACACACACACACACACACACACACACACACACACACACACACACACTTACCCGCCGCTGTGCGGGACACCGAATGACATCTGTTGTGTTGAGTTGATGTTTCTGATCACGGTGAATCGAACCGAACAGAACCGATCCGCTGCTGACGCTCGAGCAGACACACCATCCAACGGAAGCACAGCCGCCTGCGTCACTTCCGCTAACATCGCGCATGCGCAGCATCCATCTGACAAACTCCCTTCACAAATGTTTTTTTTGTTTGTTTGTTTGTTTGTTTTAATTTTTATTATTAATGCAAAAATGACAGTCAACAGAATACAAAAGGGAAAAATAAGTCAATAATTTGCTAATTGACAGAAAAATATGAATAAATAATAAGATAAAGTAAACCCTCGCGAATGTTTTGTTAGATCATCGATCGAATAATTAATTGTTTTGAGAATTTGATTTGCGTTAATGTAAATTATGAACATTATGCATATATTATATTACACTCTAAAAAGCTGGGTTAAAAATAACCCAAGTTGTTTGAAAATGGACAAACCCAGAGGTTAGGTTAAATATTTGACCCAACCTGCTGGGTATTTTATTTAAAACATCTATTGATTAAAAATTATTGGCTGGCTTGAAATGAACCCAAAATATGTTGGAAATGAACGTTTATTAATAAGTTTAATGAATAATAATTAAAAAATAAATATTTATGAAGTTGCTTATTAAATAATGTTCATCTTTTGATTATTTTGTTGCCTCTAATAATTATGTGTCTGATTTTTAATTTCCAACCTGTTTGGGGTTCATTTTAAGCCAGTAATTGAGTTAAATAAAACTACCCAGCAAACATTTAACCCAACTGTTGGGTTAAAGGGTTAGTTCACCCAAAAATTAAAATAATGTCATTATTACTCACCCATGATTCGGATCGCGTGTCAAACCGCCAAACTGAAATCACGTGACTCTGGCGCTCCGAATCATGACTCGACACAAAAGATTCATAACGCTCCGAAGCTTCCTGAAGCAGTGTTTTGAAATCGGCCATCACTAAATAAGTCGTTATTTTTTATTTTTTTTTGGCGCACCAAAAATATTCTCGTGGCTTTATAATATTAATATTGAACCACTGTACTCACATGACCTGATTTAAATATGTTTTTAGTACATTAATGGATCTTGAGAGAGGAAATGTCATTGTTGGCTATGCAGGCCTCACTGAGCCATCGGATTTCATCAAAAATATCTCCTGAAGATGAACGAAGGTCTTACGGGTGTGGAACAGCATGAGGGAGAGTAATTAATGACATTATTTTCAATTTTTGGGTGAACTAACCCTTTAAAACAACCCAATCGCTGGGTTTGTCCATTTTCAACTAAACTTGGGTTGTTTTTAACCCAGCATTTTTAGTTACTTATATCAATATAAATAAATGTAGACGCCTAAACCTAGCTTTCATCTGGTTCTGGACAATAAACAAACAAACAAAAATAAGGTTTATTCTGTTTTAAATGTGTTTTCTTTGCTGTTTCAGAACTCATTCATCATCATGTTTGTCACCAGCAGGTGGAGCTAAAGTCACGTGAAGGTTTTGGACTCATCTGTGGAAGATTACAGGCTGTTTGAAAGGCTTCATTAATGTGTGTACTTTGTTTTTTAGGCAGCATTGCTGTATTGATGTGTTTCATTCAAAAATCAAGCTGAAAATCTATACTGAAGAAAATAAATCATAAGTAATGTTACTTAAGCAGGTTATTATGGTATTTTAATAGTAAAATCAACTTGCACACACTTTTTACATTTCTTTTAGATTCCAACAAAGACCAGTTTTCATTCCATTTTTCTTTTTTGTGAAAAAGTCAAGTGCCACAGCAAAGCTTGGCATGAAAAAAAATATAAAAATATATATTTATTAAAACAAAGCAACATTGGGTAACCCTAATCCTAACTTAGACATTCAGCTATAAAAGAATACAATTTTCAGTAAAAAAATAGAAAAAAACTGCATAAATGTAATTTATGTTTTTTTTTATTTTTTTATTTTTTTTAAATATATATTTAAAGAATCACTTTTGCTTAAAGAATCAAGTGAAAATGCATATTCCTGCATCAGGTTTTCGAAGAAGCTCTCATCCACCACAAGAGATAAAAACACTGAGCTAATGTAGGAGGAAAAGACCAGCAGGAGGCAGCAGAGTCTATTTGAACGTAAATCTTTGTTTATTTGCTCTTTATTTGTACAACATGAGAAATTATTTGCCATCACGGAGAAAGATTCCCTCTATGAACAGAAAACAGATCCCTGATTGAAGGCTTTGACCAGGAGCCTCGTCCCGTCACCCGAATCACTAACAGAACCACTGCTTTGCTTTTTACATGAAACAACTCAATCACATCAAGGAATAAACGACGTCTTTGGAGAGATAGACGTAAAGGAACTTTACTTAATAACAGGGCGTTCATATTTCCAAGCACAAATATATACAATAAATTAATATTCACCAAACATTTGCATAACCACTTAGTGCATGGCTCAAGATTTCCTGAGAATAGTTGCAAAAAAAATTAAAAATAAACTAAGGCAGCTTGACCTTTTTACATACAAAATTCAGCGAAGTTCTTAATATTCATGATGCAAAGAGTTTTTGAAGAAATTGAGGATTTACAATCATCATCATTGGTGACTAATGAACAAGACAATATTTCACAACACAAAGATTCCATTTTAGTGCAAATAAACCTCTTTGGGTAATTTCCCTACTGTCAGCAGTACAGTAACATACACCAGACGAAAATCCCAGAATTCATCCCGAAACGCTTCCCATGAGGATGGGCGTGTGTCTTATAGCTTTGATAATCAAGAGAAGGTCAACGAGCGAAATGAAGGCGGCTAAAGCTATAATATGATGTCATTAATGACTAATTTTCCATGTAATGCAAATAATTTTATTATCTCAAAAATATCTCAGATATGTATATTTGCTTCAAGAAAGGCAAGGCTCCTCCTAGTTTCATTCTGTCTGTTCTGTGCTGGTCGTCGGAGGCGATTGTACTTTTAATCAGAAATTCAATGTGCAAAACTTGCAAATAGAGGACGTTTGAATCTCAGTTCTCTACAGCACCTGAGCGGTTATATGTGCGTTTGCACACGTTACATCTGATCAGGCTTCACGCCGCGTCTACCTGAGGCCATTACGAGAAAAAAAGGCAGAACCGATCCTAGACCAGAGGAGTCGCTCCAACTGAACTCAAGACTCAAGGAGTCGCTCCAACTAACGACTCAAGGAGTCACTCCGACTGAACTCCAAGACTCAAGGAGTCACTCGGACGGAACTTAAAGACTCAAGGAGTCACTGCGACTAAAGACTCAAAGAGTCGCTCCGACTGAACTCAAAGACTCAAGGAGTCGCTCCAACTGAACTCAAAGAGTCGCTCCGACTAACGACTCAAGGAGTCACTCCGACTGAACTCCAAGACTCAAGGAGTCGCTCCAACTGAACTCCAAGACTCAAGGAGTCACTCGGACGGAACTTAAAGACTCAAGGAGTCACTGCGACTAAAGACTCAAAGAGTCGCTCCGACTGAACTCAAAGACTCAAGGAGTCGCTCCAACTGAACTCAAAGAGTCGCTCCGACTAAAGACTCAAAGAGTCGCTCCGACTGAACTCAAAGACTCAAGGAGTCGCTCCAACTGAACTCAAAGACTCAAGGAGTCGCTCCAACTGAACTCAAAGACTCAAAGAGTTGCTCCGACTAAAGACTCAAAGAGTCGCTCCGATTGAACTCAAAGACTCAAAGAGTCGCTCCGACTAAATACTCAAAGAGTCGCTCCGACTGAACTCAAAGACTCAAGGAGTCGCTGCGACTGAACTCCAAGACTCAAGGAGTCACTCGGATGGAACTTAAAGACTCAAGGAGTCGCTCCAACTGAACTCAAAGACTCAAGGAGTCGCTCCGACTAAAGACTCAAAGAGTCGCTCCGACTCAAGACTCAAGAAGTTGTTCAATCAGAGCAACTCCTTGAGTCTTTAGTCGGAGCGACTACTTGAGTCTTGAAGCGACTCAAGACTCAAGGAGTCACACCAACTGAACTCAAAGACTTGGACTGAAGGAAGCTTCGTAAGGAAGAGAAGATGCAGAATAACCAAAGCGCCTCAACCAGGAAAGTCACAATAAATATCAAACCGACAAATAAATAAATAGAATAGTATACAAAAGAATTCTCCATCCTGCTGTGTCACCATCTTTACAGAAAACGAGTGCGCAGGAAAACCAGACGCATTCTCTAAATTCAGGATGAAATCAAGCTCATCCTCCCAAACAAAAAAAACCCCAGAACAAACGTAAACGTAAATCAAACAAATGCGTCCGATTAAGATTCTCAAGCCCCATCAGAGCATTTGAACAGTCCTGAAAGCCCTTTAAATGTGTGAGAACTGAGACCTGGTCCATTTTAAGTCTTTCTCTCAAAGACAACAGCCAGAGAAAAAAAAAAACATTTTAAAGGCTACAAATATCTGAAAAATTCACTGACATATAATTAATCTCAGTTAAGTCCAAACTAACCAATAATCTTTGGTATGAAAGGAAACTATCATTTGAAGAAGAAAAAAAATTCCAAACTCATTTTATTTGGAAAAGGCTAAATTTAAGAGCAGCTACAGTAGATTCCCCTTCATGGTATCCTGAGCGCCTGTAGGTGGCGATACGTCCCGTCCAGAGGAAGGCCACGCCCCTCTCCGCCTCTAGCTGCTTCATTTGCATTCTTAATTCATTCGGTTGTTAGTTTTTAAATCAGGTTTGTTCAATCACTCGAATGTGTTCGAATGTTGCATAGCGTGAACGTCAACCTCACAGAACATTAACAAGACGAATCTCCAAAAACAGTCAATTTGGATTCATACAAAACCACATACCGCAGAAAAAAAGCAGATCTGCCCAACAAAACAAAGACCCTGCGTGATTCTTCATGAGCTCCACCAGCACCAGAAACAGAAGATGATGCGACTACACCGCTGATATATGATGGAACACACACACACACACACACACACACACACACGCACGTCACTCTTCCTCCTCGCCAGCAGCTTCCTGCTCCTCATCCTCCTCCTCCTCCTCTTCCCACGTTCTATGTGCGACCGAGCCGCTCCCGTGCGGAGACGAGCCTCCTTCGGCTTTATCCAGGGATTTTCCCACCGGCCTCGAGACCGCCCGCCACAGCAGCTCCGGGAAGGGCATCCGGGCGGCGGCCAGCAGCGGGACACCCGGCATGGGAATGCCGTGGCCCTCGAGGAGCCCCGCGACGGCACTCATGTGATCCGGGTGCTGCTGATGGAGGCCGAAGGATTCCGAGGGCGGAGATGCGCCGGGTTCAGGCCCGGTTCCGCGGCGAGGCCGGCGCGTTCGGAGCTCCAGGCAGCTGTGGCCCTTCCGGTGCCGCTGCAGATGGTCCTCGCGGGCGAAAGCCTTGTGGCAGAGCGGGCACTCGAACGGCCGGTCGCCGCTGTGCAGCGAAAGATGGTTCTTCAGGTCGTAGGAGTGCAGGAAACGAGCAGGGCAGCTGGGACACGGATACGGCCGCTCGCCCGTGTGCTTCCGCATGTGGATCTTCAGCTTGTCGTTCCTGAGACGAGAAATAAGAGGGATTAACTGCAACATTCTGGCCGTGACAAACACAGGCAAATACACTCCTGAAACTGTGAATCAGAGCAAATTTCCTAACAATTACAAAGAATCGGCAAGAAGCAATTTTGAATTTTAAAACTGAAACAGTATTTTCTTGTAAAACATACTCATAATCATCTTTTAATCAAATATTTTATTCAAATAAGGCAGCCGCTGATCGTACCGTGTGAAGCGGACGCCGCAGGCCGTGCACTGGAACGGTTTCT
>NC_090222.1:40875000-40885000 GCF_024489055.1 Chanodichthys erythropterus | reverse complement strand
TCTGAGCTGAACCTGCAGGAGAGAGAAGAGCGTCACAGGAACTCCTGCATGAGCTGCACACTGCTGTTTCATCTCACCGTTTCAACCGCTCCTTCTGTAAAGAACCTCACTCTGAGACTTTATATCTGTAAACTGCATGAAAGAGCTCAAGAACGTCATGATGTCTGCTGGATCCTCATCCTCACCCACACGGCTCTGAATCTGCTCTGATCCTGAATCACATCGGTTCTGAATTTGAACCGAATCTGTTCTAAATTTGTAGCGGATCTGCTCTGAATTTGAACTAGATTTGTTCTGATTTTAAATTGGATCGGTTCTGAATTTCGAAGTAGATCTGTTCTGAGCTTAAATTGGATCTGCTCTAAATTTAAACTGGCTCTGATCTGAATTTGAACTAGATTTGTCCTAAATTTAATTTGGATCTGTTCTGAATTTGAACTAGATTTGTCCTGAATTTAAACTGGATCGGTTCGGAATTTCGAAGTAGATCTGTTCTGAGCTTAAACTGCATATGATCTGAATTTAAACTGGCTCTGATCTGAATTTGAGCTAGATTTGTCCTGAATTTAAATCGGATCTTTTCTGAATTTGAACTAGATTTGTTATTAATTTAAACTGGATCTGCTCTGGATCAGCTGGATCTCATCCGTTCCTCCACAGATTCCATAATAGGCGAGGCAATTTCTATTTATATAGCACATTTCATACACAACAGTAATTCAAAGTACTTTACATAAAGAGGAAACAAATACATAACAATAAAACTGGAATGCATAAGAAATAAAAATAACAGAAAAACTGTTAAAAACTGTAAAAGAAAAAAAAAAAAAGAATATCCCTATCTGGATGGAAGAGTCAGGGAGTTTCAGTCAGAATAACTCAACTTTGTTTTCCATCAGAGCGGATTTAAATGGATCTTTAATTTAATTTAAGTTATCCTTTGCATATGGAGTACGCTTACAGACAAATCTTCCTGGACCAACTCTGTCAGAGCTCCATCCAGGGATAACTCAGAACTGTCCCGATAACACACAATAATCACACACTGCAAATATCAGACGTCAGATGAAACATTCTGGATCAGCTAAACCGTCTCTTCACAAGGAAATGCTCTATGAACTCACTGCTACTGAAAGTCACTCAGCAGCGTCATATAAACATGTTGCTTTGTTTATTAATAATGCATTTTTTGCCATTGCAGCAAGAAAACATTTCTGACAGAAACCCAGAAACGTCCTCGCTTTACTTAGAAAACCTGGAAAATCTGTGATCCAGCCAATCAAGAGCTGATGAAGCAGTACAGCCGTTCCCATCACTCACGCAATTACAAACTGATCACGCATACAATTAATGAATCATAAAAACTACATTTCTGTAAGTTTAGAGAAAACATGACAGACGGGGAAAAGAGAAAGAGAGCAGTTAAAACAGCACAAAACCTGATGAATGAGAGAAGTCTCTGTCTCAGGGTGAAAAAAAGCTTCTTCAGAGGACAAATAATAATAATAGTGTGAACGTCATTATTTTCCTCATTACAAAACGTGTTGAAACTTTCAATGTTGTGACAATTTCACTGCCCCTTTACACTAAAAATACATAATACAAAGTATTAGGAAAATTCTGCTTTGCACTTTTTTACAGAACTTGAAAAAGACATTTATATTGATGTTTGCATCACAAAACATGACAGTTTAAAGATCATAAATGTCATTCATTTAAAGATGTTTTTAAAGAAACATCTTTAAATGAAACATCGTTTTCTTCTGTGAAACATAAATGAAGACATTTTAAAATAATCTCTCAATGTTTTTGTCTACACAGTGAAAGTCAATGTTCAGTTCGCTAAAGTTTCTCAAAATCTCAGAAGAAACAAAGTCATGCAGGTTTGAACGTCATGAAGGAGAGTAAATGATGAGAGCTCGCAGACTTTCGGTCCAAAAAGTAAAAAATGAATATTACACATAATACGAAAAGTCCACATCACACATTATAGTAAAATGCCACGATGGGATCTCGATCTCTATCATTATGTCAAATCTGTGAGCGAGGTGTGATTTTTGACGAGTTCCAGACGGCTGTCCTGAATCACCAGCTCAAACACATGAAACACCGTGAATCAGCTTTCTTACACACACACACACACACACACACACACACGATGATGGCCTAAAATTAACCCCCTTCTGCCCAATGACAAACAGCATACAGTAAAGACATGTTCATTCTGACAAGAATCACCCACATCTTTCTGCTCATCGCTCTTTCTTTTCTCAAGTTCTCTGTCACGCTTTCATCACATGTTCTGTGGCTGTCGTTCGTGTCACAGGATTGACTTATTTTACAATCATTAAAAGGTCCAACTGAGAGAAGGAAAATGTGTTAAACAGCAGAGGTACATTCAGACCATGTGACCGAGACGACATCAGCATCACATCAGAGCAACAACACACAACTAAAAACAGCGTGTGTAAATTTCATTCGATCTGAGGAGTGATTCTGTGAAGGCAGTCGGTCGTATGGAAATAAAATATCTGTGATCTTGAGTCTATTTTCTGTTTGTGTCACAGCGGATTCTCACGTCCCACTGCTGCTCTGACAGCTCACTTGTGTTCTTCCCCTCTCACAATACGACAATATGGTTTCCTCAACGCGTTCACGACATCATGTGTGTGATGTGTGTGTGTTTTGTGTTGTGTGTGTGTGTGTGTGTGTGTGTGCAGCACTGAGACCAGTTTTCCATCAGAACACACATGACATCAGGAAGCAATGAAGGGGAAAATCTGAGATTCTAGCAGGAAGATGAACACACACACACACACACTTTACTTCAACTTACTCATCGGTCTCTGTGCAACTACATGCCACAGAAACACAGAAACAGCTTCAGTTTGAAAACTGACAACAACACAGTTGATGGAAAATCTCAAAAATAAACAATTCAACCACAAACGGCAACTTACATTTGAAGAGTCACTGTGTTTTTAGGTCTACAGGTCTGTTTTTATATATATATACACACACACACACTGTGAAGAATTGTTGGTTTAACTTAAAAAATTAAGTTACCTGATTGCCTTAAATGTTTAATTTCAATTAAGTCAAAATCTTGAGTCAATACGATGAAAGCGATCAGTTTAAACAACAGAAACTCAAAATGTTGTTATTTGAACTACATTAATTGTGTAAGTTTATTTGACAAAACAACAAATTAAAATATTTTTAGTGTATATTTACACACACACACACTTTAAGATGACACTTTATTACTTATATTACTTAAGTGTCTGAATGTAGTCTAAACTAAATTTTAAATCACACACACACACACACACACACACACACACACACACACACACACACACACACACACACACACACACACACACACACACACACACACACTAAGAGATTTCACAGTGATTTATATTAGTAAAACTAAAAGTAACTAACTCGAAGAAACCTTTGCTATTGGAGAGATTGATGAAACACACACACACACACACACACACACACACACACACACACACACACGGTAAGATGAATTAATTGTTTTATTCCTCATTTTTAAGTTGCCTTGAATAAGATCATCTGCTAAATGCAAATGTAAATTTCAGTGCACTAAAAACACAAGAGGAAAACACTGAAGCTTCAGGCACTTTCTGAAAAATAAATTACTGTAAATAACAAAATAAACATGTTTTGGCCTGATTTACTTACAAACAAAAATAACCGAAACAAAACATTTAAGAGCAAATTGAAATCTGTTTCATATTCAACAATTTGATAATGTTTTTGAATGAAAAATTCAATAAAAAGAATGGCTTTGTAAAATGAGTCAGACAAAGGAAGCGCAGTTGTGTTCGTAGCGTACGCCACGCTCTCGCTCTCGCTCCGCGTTCCTCTGGGAGAAGAGTGTGTGTTCGTGACTACAGGCTTTATTGAGGCTGGGAAGAACAGACGATCAGCTCGAAAACAATCACAACGACGGAGAGTCCCTGCAAAGCTTCAGAAACCAGAAAACTTCAAGCAAACAGAACATGTTGAAAACTTCATTCGATTCACTGGTTTACTTGCTTATTGTGACATTTTGAAAAGTATTCATCTAAATTATATTTTTTTTAAGAATATAAGCAACAAAATTTTTCATTTCAATTACATTTAAATAGGTATTATAATAAATTAGGTTTTAATAAAGCATGATTTTTTTTAGATTGTTACAATATTTTAACTGCATGTTGTTCATTCTAAAATATTTTATGTATTTAAAAAAAAGGCTTCAGTATAAGTATATAAACTGAAATGATGCAGCGCTTTAGTGTTCGTCATGATGAATAACTGTTTATTATTTTTTATTTTTTTTACACATAATTAATGCTGGGCAGAAATCTTAAAATGAAGGCTTGTTTCAAAACATTTATTTGTAAGAGTGCAAAAGTCAATGTACCGATACTGTGAGCTGAGCTAGAAAAATATGATTCGTTGAGAAGTTCAGCAGAGATTCTTGCAGTGAAAATGTCCTGAGAAAGATCTTCTGCACACACACACACACACACACACACACACAAAGGCTGGAAGAGAGGAGAGGGTTTTCTGTTCTCGGTGCGCTGCGGTAACTGAAAGTAGGCCATTGAGTCGTTGCATCGGGGAGTTTTTGAACGAGGGACGCTTCATTATTAATGTGGAGCTGAGGCTGGAAGAGACACACTGCACACGCTCACTGCGTCCCTCCAGCACTTCCTGTGTCCGTGTCCTGCTGAGAACGACCGCTAACATCAATTCATTGGCTCATTACATTATCAAGATCACTGACGCATGAAACACCGATAACACGGACTGCTCAAACTTTGTTGACGAGCACAAGAAAATCATGAAAAAACCCACAATATTAACAAAAATCAGTGCAGCAAAAATCTGCATTTAACTGACTCTTCATCATCATCATCATCATCATCTGATACAGTGTAACATGAATCATCTGTAAAAACTTGACTGATGTGTGCAAATTTAAAAACATGATATTTTGAAGAACGTTGGAATCAAACAAATTTGGACCCCAATGACTTTCATTATAAAAAACACAAAATATCTTTGTGTTTCACAGAATAAATATATATTTTAATATACTTATATTAAATGCTATTTTTTAAAGATCATGTACATTGTTATTATTATTATTATTATTATGTAAATTCACCTTCATCAGTGAAATGTGACGTTTAAGCGAGTTTTCCTGAATTCTGATGGGAATATTTATACTGATAAAAAGCAGAAAAGAAGTCGGCACACCAAAGCTCCAAAAATAAATGAAAACATTTTTAATATAAGACTCACACAGATTTTTTATATTAAACATTTTTCATTTAGTTTTGGAGCTTTGGTGTGCCGCCTTCTTTTCTGCTTTTTATTAAATTTTTTTGGGTCGAGCACCCATCTTTGAGCATATTTTTGCAGTGATGTGCGTGCTTTTGTCCTGATTTTGCTAAATATTTATATAAAAAATAACATAATCATCATGTGTAACATAAACCACCTATAAAACAGATTGAATCTTCTTGTTATTGTTTCTGACTCGTATTTGATTAAGTTCGCATCACTGATTCTGTTACTTTGAAACTATTTCTATTGTATGAAGCGCTAAATAAAGCTGAGCTCACGAGTCAAAATTACACACTTTTAAAAGGCCAAAAACATGAAGCTGATCCAACACAGCTGTTCTCAACACCAGAAAAACGACGCAGAGAGGAAAGAATCTGGGCTCTGAGATTTGAGGAAAAATCCCACAATCTAAAAAAAGAAAGCAGGCCACTTTCCTCTGTCTAAATACAGACGTGTTCTTCGAAAACACACAAGAAACGCTGCGAGTGGGAGAGTGTGTGTGTGTGTGTGTGTAGATCCAGAGACAGATTGAAGGAGCGCGACAGAGGGGAAACGACAGGAAGCTCACGTCAAAAACAGAAGAAAAGCATAAAATCAGAGTTGTGGATTGAGTGAGGAGGGGGAGTGATGTGTCATAGAGAGCAAACCAGAGGATGAGACACAGAAGAGGAAGAGGAGGAGGCTGGTGTAAACAGAAGCAGAAATGGGTGAGAGTGGGAGAACGATAAAGGCACAGGAAACCGCCTTTGCAGTGTGTGTGTGTGTGTGTGTGTGTGTGTGTGTCTATTCAGCAGAAACATGACTTTAAAACACAGACTGACTTGATGGTTAAATTGAGGAGTCTTGAAACACACTTTATTTTTTGAGTCGATGCACAGGAGATTCTAGACCGCCTCGTGACCCAGACAACAAAGAAACGTTCTGGCAAGGTTCTCTCAAAGTTATGAACAAACCTTCTTCCAGTAACATTAATAGAAAGTTATAATGTTGTCAAAACGTTAGCACAAAAACATTAATTATACATCGTTCATGGAGAGTTTCATTCAGTTGGACGTTCCTCTAATGTTTTTTTAAACGTTGCTACTTGTTTCAGGGAACATTCAAAAGTAACGTTCCCATAACGTTTGAAGAATGTTACAAAATGCAATGTTCCTCTAACGTTCACACAACCAAGAAAAAACATTTTTAAAACATTTAGAAAAAACTGGACAATTTGAACCATTCAGAAATAATGTGAACGTTAGGAAAACATTCTTAGAACATTTTAGTTCACTGGAGATGAACCTGTCAAAGATCATTACACTTTACAGTAAGGTTATATTTGCTAACATCAGTTCTCTAAAGTAAAGTAGCTGCTCTCAGAACAGTGATAAAGTGTTCGACTGCAAAATAAAGCACTGCATTTCGTTCTAGTGAAGTAAATACTAACATCAAATCTACAAGTGTATTCATAATGATTTTAGTACACTTTCAGCTGTAGATGTACAAATACACATTAATTGAAATGTTTTGTTATATGGGTCATTGAGCAAATAAAGCTTCAAAACTGATCTAATGCATATTTTTGAGTCATAAACAAGGTTTAAACAAGTTTCCGTTGTTACATAACATTTCAAAGTGTTTTTTTACTTTTTTGCCAGGTGGTACAATTAAATATTTGTAAATATACAAACCCGATTCAAAAAAAGTTGGGACACTGTACAAATTGTGAATAAAAAAGGAATGCAATAATTTGCAAATCTCATAAACTTATATTTTATTCACAATAGAATATAGATAACATATCAAATGTTGAAAGTGAGACATTTTGAAATGTCATGCCAAATATTGGCTCATTTTGGATTTCATGAGAGCTACACATTCCAGAAAAGTTGGGACAGGTAGAAATAAGAGGCCGGAAAAGTTAAATGTACATATAAGGAACAGCTGGAGGACCAATTTGCAATTTATTAGGTCAATTGGCAACATGATTGGGTATAAAAAGAGCCTCTCAGAGTGGCAGTGTCTCTCAGAAGTCAAGATGGGCAGAGGATCACCAATTCCCCCAATGCTGCGGACAAAAATAGTGGAGCAATATCAGAAAGGAGTTTCTCAGAGAAAAACTGCAAAGAGTTTGAAGTTATCATCATCTACAGTGCATAATATCATCCAAAGTGCCATTCGCGATGCCGGCTAAAACTCTATAGGTCAAAAAAGAAGCCATATCTAAACATGATCCAGAAGCGCAGGCGTTTTCTCTGGGCCAAGACTCATTTAAAATGGACTGTGGCAAAGTGGAAAACTGTTCTGTGGTCAGACGAATCAAAATTTGAAGTTCTTTTTGGAAAACTGGGACACCATGTCATCCAGACTAAAGAGGACAAGGACAACCCAAGCTGTTATCAGCGCTCAGTTCAGAAGCTGCATCTCTGATGGTATGGGGTTGCATGAGTGCGTGTGGCATGGGCAGCTTACACATCTGGAAAGGCACCATCAATGCTGAAAGGTATATCCAAGTTCTAGAATAACATATGCTCCCATCCAGACGTCGTCTCTTTCAGGAAGACCTTGCATTTTCCAACATGACAATGCCAGACCACATACTGCATCAATTACAACATCATGGCTGCGTAGAAGAAGGATCCGGGTACTGAAATGGCCAGCCTGCAGTCCAGATCTTTCACCCATAGAAAACATTTGGCGCATCATAAAGAGGAAGATGCGACAAAGAAGACCTAAGACAGTTGAGCAACTAGAAGCCTGTATTAGACAAGAATGGGACAACATTCCTATTCCTAAACTTGAGCAACTTGTCTCCTCAGTCCCCAGACGTTTGCAGATATAAAAAGAAGAGGGGATGCCACACAGTGGGAAACATGGCCTTGTCCCAACTTTTTTGAGATGTGTTGATGCCATGAAATTTAAAATCAACTTATTTTTCCCTTAAAATGATACATTTTCTCAGTTTAAACATTTGATATGTAATCTATGTTGAATTCTGAATAAAATATTAACATTTGAAACTTCCACATCATTGCATTCTGTTTTTATTCACAATTTGTACAGTGTCCCAACTTTACTGGAATCAGGTTTGTATATCTACCATTACTTGAAATGAGCTGTTATTATCAGTATATCAGATATCTACATGCCTGTTCAGTCGGACACAATGATCAGAGATCCTCTGGATGTTGATCACAGTATCAGGTTTGACGTTATTACCCCGTCAGTTGATAATAAAATATTTGCAGTAGTTCCACCCCGACATTTGAGAATATACAAATTGGCAGGCAAAAGTTTTTCAGTCATCTCAACAGCTTTAAAACTGCAGGTATATATGTAGCATATTGTTTATATGTATATTCAAACATAACATTATGCCAAAGTAGGCTCCAGGATTCAGAAGCACTGAATTAGAGTAATTCTGATTTCATTTGAAATCCATCTCTCCTGTTCACTTTCAATTCAATTCAATTCAAAATTGCTTTATTGGCATGACTGTAAATAATACAATATTGCCAAAGCATATACACATAAAACAATAATAAAACCATCTGTATAATAGAAGAAAATATTATCAAATTTTATAACACTATGAAATATTACAACATAACTTAAATAACAGTGTAACACATTAGAACATGTCCATGTCTTTGTACAGTTTCTCCTCCGCTGTCCTCAGCTCTTTTCTCCTCATATACGATCTCCTTCTATCTGTTCCACTCTTCCTTTTCTTTTCATTACACCCCTTCCTCTACCCACACCTCTTTATTTTCCCCTTCTCTTGCATATTTTCTCGCTCTACTTTCCCTTTCACATAATGCGACTGTGATAAATGCGTAAACATTTGGGAAAACTGCATGTGTATTGTGCATTATTAATCAAGCAGATATCAGTTTGGGGCTGAAGGAAAACATGTGCATTTAATAATATGAGAAATTCCTGAGTTTTTTGTTGTGTTTGAACAAATGAATGTTTGTGATTTGTGTCAAACCAATAAAAATAGCTGTGATTGTTTTTTCCTGATATATTAAAGTTTTGGTTGGATGTATGAACTATGAAAACATCTGAGAATTTTGTAGTGTTTTGAGAAAATGGTTCACATGATTTGCAATTTGTGTGAAATGAATGAAAACTGTTTAGGACAAAATGATCACGAGTTAACTGTCAAATCGATTGAGAAAAACTGTAATGCATTAACTAGCATCAACTAACAATGAGCAATATCTTCTTAAAGCATTTAACTCTGTTAATGATATTTAATAAAAACGCTCATTTTCATGTTTGTTCACAGCGAAATTGGTTCCTTTGTTTAGGAGTCACACTTGGCTTCTTCACAGTCAAAAATGACTGAAGCCTTAAAATGTAACTCCTCCAGGAAAACCAATGAAATATATTTTTGATCAATAATATTTTTGGATTATTATTTAGAATTTTGCAGGTATTTTATGATACTATGCAATATTTATAAAAAAAATTATTAGGTATTTTTCCTCATTGAAAATAATACAAATTTTTTTCTAATATATTTTAAAATTATTTTTCAATTAAAGCAGTATTCCATGGTAAAATAGAGGCAAGGCATTTAAAATCCAATTTTTTTGAAGGTGGATTAGCGCCATCTGGTGGGAGTGAAAAAAGAAAA